>NC_139972.1:32095051-32235051 GCF_963993115.1 Abramis brama | reverse complement strand
ATTGTATTTTATAATAAAAAATGTTTATTTATTTATTTATTTATTATTATTATTTTTTTTATGGTTTTAGTTAACGATAATAACCCTGCTTCATCCATGCCAGTAGGTGTCAGCATAAAGTTTTCATTAACCATTCATTAGGATGTATTCCTTGATTTTGGTCGTAGATTTAAAATGCTTTAAAAAAGAGAAGTTAAATTTATTGTGCATCAAAACTCTACACTCTGTACTCTCTATAATAAATACAGTTTATATGCAAAACTCATATCTATCTGTACTTAAAAGCTCAAATTTCTCGCTAGTGTTGGGCTGTGAGGTCTTTGAACATTTTAACTTGAGGACTTCTGAGGCCTTTCTGTGAAAGTAGGTCAAGTAGAAGGTTTGGTGTGTGTGTGTGTGTGTTTTGGTATGAAAGAGTGTTTAAGTGTGGGTGTGTGGAGTTGGGCATTGGGAAGTTAAATATTTTTAAATAGTTTGGTTTAAGTGATTCTGTGTAGCATTTATGTTGTATTTACAAATCAGTATAATAATATATGTCAGTCATGACGACTCTCAGAATAGTTTTAGCATGTTATTGAATATGGCAGTGTTAATGCATTTGGTCTTGGTGGACTAGATCTGCTCTCTGCTGTTGGTTATTGCTTCTGCTGTAGAGCAAGTATGGACTTGCTACTGCTAATAGATACATAGACATGCCGCTGTGAGCATGTAATATATGCAGCTGCTGGATGAATAGACGTACATAAATCCTGTTGCATATCTAGGCAGGTGGAGCTGGGGGAGGTAGAGAGGTTCAGTTCAGTTTAATGCTGTCAGCCTAACTGGGAGATTCTCGGTTTCTGTGCACCAGATAAATGTGGCTCTGCACCGAGGGCTTTTGAGTTGCTTGTTGCTTAACAAGCTGCATTTTCAAAGTAGCTTAGTTGTTTCCATTCTCTATTTCTGTCTGCCTTCCTCTTGTAAATAATTGAGCTCCTGACTCTAAATGGTTGTGGTGATAGGTTGCAGGGTTTCTCTTGATACATATTCTAAATCTCTTCACGCTGTCATACACGGCTGTGTTACTGTGACCTGATGATGATGTGACTCGTCACATGCGACTGACAAACCCTCACGCAGAGACAATCAGTGTGTGACACTTAGTCATTGTCTCTGACAGCTCGACAGTCACTGTTTAAAATATTCTGTAACATTTAGCATGAGCATGTCACTAAACAGTTGCTCATTGGGGAATGGAGGTCCTTTACTGTATATGTCCTTTACTTTACTGTCAGAAACATTTATCATGTTGCGTTAATTACATGGTTTGCCTATTAAATGAAAGTAATAGGTCAAAATGAGAGTCAAAAAGGACTGAAAGGGACACTTTCCTTAAAAACAACAACAGAAAATTAGTTTAAAAACAGCACAGAAGCCATAAGGGTTTGTATAGGGCTTTAGTCCTGGAAAGTCCTACCATTTCATCTGTTATTTATTCATCTGCAGTTTTTTAAAGCATAGAAAGATGATAAGACATCATTATGACAGTAAGTAAACCGTAATGATTGAGTGCAGATGCACAAAGTGGGTCAAGAAAGTGGACCATGCCAAGAAAGAGAAATGCACAAAATATATTTTGTTATGTTTTATTCTCTTATATTACTGTAGGTTTGGCAGCACCAAACCAAGGAGACTGTCTTTATGATAGGTGACAGATTGTTTTCTGTTATTTCTTTATAAAATCAGCATTCACTGTGATTAATGTTTGGGTAATATATTTATAAATATAATTTGTAGTAGTGTCAGATTTACAATTTATGATAGTATAATGGTAATTAGCCATAGTTGTCCTTCAGCATTGCATCTATTAAGATACATCATTAGCTCATTTAGATGCTTTCATCTATTATTTATCCTTTACAAAATCAGTTACTATTTTCCTGGAGAAGTTCCCGTTGAGAACATTTGTTTGCTGTTACCTCAGGGAATGACCTCCTACGGTTGAAGTTCTGTTCTTGTTGCTAGGGAGAACTGTTTTCTCACTGCGTGGAGAATTATCAGCATGTTCATCATTCTGTATGAAAGAATTTCATGGTCTGGATAAAATATTACACTTAATCCCATTTGACCGAAGCATTAGGTGATGTGTTTTGCTAGGGAGTCTTTTCACCTTAAAAATCCTTTTAATAAAACAATATGCAGTGCGCTTTGTACTTTTAATACAGCGCTGATCCTTTACATTGTCAGCTGATCTGAGAAGATGCCAGTGTTTGATCATGTTTTTACCAAGGAACTGACAAAGGAACAATGTTTTGGAGCAAACGTTTTTAGCCTTCATCTCTGAAAAATAATAGACTGTTGAGAATTGTGTTTGTTTAGGTCATTTTTAAAACACAATGCAAAAAAAGCAATAAAATGCAAGTGTACATTGACAATAAATTAAAGTACACCACAACAATTTTGGAATGTGCAGATTATAAATTGACCATAATTATAATATTATTTCATTTTATTGGAAACATAAAGCATTTCTGCACAAAGAGCTTTGTGGGTCATAATTCTTAACATACTACTAATAAATCTGTTTATGGCTTTGACTATTTTCCCACCATTGACGGAAATTTCCGGCTTTCCGGTGAACCACATTCTGAAAGAGTATCTCCTGATCAAAACACGGGTGAAGAAGCAGAAACAAGCGATAGCATATATAAGCATGCATGCATGTAAAATAACGTGATAATCAACATTAAACAGCAATATAAATCAAAACTGCCTAATGTTACTGAATAAAATGTCGACCCAGGACGAGGTATAGGACTGTGCAAGCATTAGGTGTGTTGATGCACTCGACCTACTCCATCTATGTTTTTATCATCGTTCTGAATCCGATCCGGATGTAGTCTTTGACAAAAATGCTATATTCTCAACTTTTTGGTCAAAATGTTGCTTTTTTTTAATGAAACTTACCCACATGCATTGCATTAAACTAGAATAAAACAGTTTTTGTGTTTAAAAGCAGAGGCTCTGTTCTGCTCTTTCTTCAGATATTCAGGAGGCCATACAATTTTGTGAAAATAATCAAAAATGGTGGCAGTGGCTGCCAACTTAAAAAAAAAAAACACTGGCAGGGAAATAGTTAAAAAATAAATGATATTGAACATCAGCATACAGATTTTTTATTTATTATTTCTTATTTGTAGTTCTGCTGCAAGTTTTATGTCAAGACATTTATAAATCTGTTATTTACCCCCCTTGACAGGTTGAAGACAAGCCCTGATGTCATCTACTCAAAACTAGTATCTCAAACAACAGTGTGAAAGATGCCAATACTTACTTTAACTTTAAGTTTGAAAGCGGAGAGAGCTCCAGACCTCAAGGGAGGATCAACAAGACTCTACTTGAAAGCTTGAGAACACATATGAGCCTTCAGGAAACATGAGTGTGAATGATGAACACAACAGACCCTTCGGGACCAGCAGTGAAGATGGCTGTAAGGAAATCAGGAACAACAACAACAACAGGGATGCTGAGGATTCGCTGGATGGAGATGCCAATGCTAATGAAATCCAAAAGGGAGATGGAGAAACAACTCTGGAGCCAATTGATGCCTTGTCCTCTGTGGTATCTCACACTGAGAAACAGGTGAAGATGACTATTCAGGCCACAGATTCCCCGTGTGATGACCCGGAGCTGGCTGAGTTTGAGATGCTGGAAAGTCAGGAAATAGAGGATGAGGAAAAGAACAATGTTCCTAAAGGTTACATGAAAGGGCTTCTATCCACCGAGATGACAAAGACCGAAGCAAAATCTCTGAAGGATAACAAAAGGTTTTCCAAGTTTACTTTAAAAGAGCAAGAGTCTACTGTTTGCCCTCAGTCCTCTAGCAAAGAAATGGTGACCATCATAGCCAGCACTGACTTTAGCTCTGAAAATGATGTCTTTGTTTCTTGCCTCTCGACAATGTCGAGTCTTGGAGGAAGTCTTGCTAGTGCTCTGGATAACGCCGGTCGAACACACAGCTCTGATTCGTGGCATGCTCCCTCAGAGCCATACCGAACTCTCTCTGAGGACCTTTCCCTTGCCTCACAGTACTGTTTGACAATTTCAGATAAAACCCGGAGCTCCCTACATACTGAGGGCATGCATCATCAAGCAGGAAAAAGTACAACGCACATCGGCAGTGTCAATCTTAATCTTAACTCTACCGCCTTGCCTGAAGAACCTCATTTAGAAGCACAAGAAAACCAACTAGCTACAGACTTTGTAAAATCTGAGAGCTCAGGGCAACTGACAAATGGCACGAGTGAATGTAGCATTGCAAGGATCACAAAGGTCCATAATGAATCAGGAAGTGCCAATCAGGACGATCTCAGAGAATCTGGAGGTCATGTAAAGGGGTACCATGCAAAAGACGAAAAGGCTCTAAAATTGAAAACAGTATTGACTGAGAAGAAATCTTGCCAACCTCTTGTCTCAGAAAATATTCAGTCTACTTCACAAAACAGAAGGTCCTCCCATGATTCCACTGGTAATATAAAGAATAAACTCAAAACCCAGAATGAGGAATCTCCTGAAATTGCTCTTAAAACCTCGAAACTAACCTCAAAGGGTGCACCCGTCCACTCTGATTGCTCTGAACCCCAACCGTACAAGAAGCAATCATCTTTTGAAAAGACCCGAAGATCTAGTTCATCGAGTTTGGAAAGGCGAAAACCTTGGGGCAGCCCATCTCACTCTAAGACTCCTCCATCCAGCTGTTCACCTCGGAAGCAACCACCTTCGTCACCAGCCAAATATACTAGCACAAGAGAAGCGAGTCAGGAGCGAATTGAAACCTTACAGAGGGCAAATACTGGTTTGAGGCAACCAAGTAAAAGCCTTCTCAGTAGTAGTTGCAGTCTCCAAAAACCGGTCGTTCCTCAACAACCCACTAGAGCAGAGTCTGAGTCTAAGAAGTCTTCTCCACCTCTGAAGCCCAAAATTGTTCGGCCAAAAATCATAACCTATGTCCGCAAGAGCCCTCAAGCAAAACCAATGTCTGAAGGTCCCTATGAAGTATCGACACTACCGCCGAGACTTACACCATACAGTAGCTCACCAACCTCAAAAGATCCCAAATCTGAGGGGTTCAGAGGTTCGCCAGTGCTCAGCTCCTCTAATGTCGTTTATGACAAGTATCGCCAGGAGGTACAGAGGTCAGGGTACTACTCCCCTCCAGGACTGATGCCATCTGGGATCAGGCCACCTAGCCACACTGTCCCCCATAAACTGGTGGGCAAATCGGAGAGTTTCCATGGAGAGCTGCCAGATCAATACTTGCATGAGGTGGGACTTCTCAGTCTATGGTTAACACTGTCAGTCCAAATCTGATTATTTCTGTATCTGATTGGAATCTGATCTAAATTATTGACTGTCCACACTGGGTATCGCAACTGTTCGGATCTGATTTGTGTGTCCCGTGCTGCTCCCTCGTTTTCCGGAATATCTACATTGGTATTGTAATGGCTTGCGTTAGTAGGCAATACAAATGTTGTCTTATTTACAACATGACAATGTGTAGCTGCCGCACTGGACTACTACGTCTTCTGAGGCAGAAACATAGGAGGCCAGTATGTGTGGCTTTATTCCGTGCTGTCGTCTCAGCCGGTATAAAATCTCAACATGTCTCCATTATATTGTAATTTTCTGCTTGTGTTGCAACAACACAACCTTGTTTATGCAGCGAAATTTTTTTGCTGTTCACACTTGCTAGATATTATTGGATTCCATTCGTATATGCACAAAAATCGGTTTGGACTGAGTCTGATCGAGGCTTTAGATGCTAACACAGATGCTAACACAGCATTACTAAACTCTAGATAAATGCGTTGTGCTTGTGAAAGCATGAGCAGTAAACATAATTAATTGATACTTTCAACTGCTTCATTAAGTTTGTGATAACAAAGACATCAAAATATACTTCTTACTGTTCCAGGTTGGTAGAGCGGTTCAGCTAAATACCCATGATGCCGCTGCTTCCGTTTTCCGCTTTCCCAGAGCCTTAAGGCCTCAGCTTGGTCTTGGAGCCGTCACGAGACAGCCTGCTACTAAGAACAGGACTGTATTACCAGGTCAAAGATCGGCACCACCCCTCAGTTATACCGCTCCAGCTGTTCATGCCTCAAGTAGTCACCAAGAACCCATAGGTCAGTAGGCACTAAAACCCTCAAAGTCATGTCCCTAGTTGTCAGCTGACGTTGTTCAGAACGTGATATGTTTAATTAAACAGTATTGATTTGTATTAGACATTTGCTTAAAATATAGCTCATAAAGCTAGACAGGAATATAAATGACTAACTTCACAGTTCTATGCTGCCACTACACAGAATCAGACTTGTTTCTTATCACAATGCCCACACACAGAAATTCCTTCAGCTGAGGTTGTGAAGTGCAGTCATTGATTCTTATAGGTGTTATCATTTCTCTTTGAAATGTAAAATCCATGACAGCAAGGACTGATGAGATACCTTGTCATATACTTATTTTTGTCTATCTTCAAATATCTTTTATGAGATTGAAAACTGTGACTTTGGGAAAACCTTTCGGAATTCTCACTTTTTTACAGTATGTGGCTCTTTTTAACGGGATCTTAAATTTAGTTACTCCTAGTCTTCTGAAAGTAAATCAAGGAACTGGATTTTTCCCAGTCAGTTAAAGGGCACCTATTATGACTCTTTTCACAAGATGTAAAATAAGTCTCTGATGTCCCCAGAGTATGTATGTGAAGTTTTAGCTCAAAATGATGACCAAAATATACTTTGATGAGTTCAGTGAAGTTTATTGTACATCACACAAAAGATGAGCGTTAGTTTTACTCCAGAGAATCACAGTAAGACCTGAATAAACACAGTATAAGAAGTGCGCATTAAAGTCTTATCCATAAACTCTCTCTCTCTCCCTTTCCTTATCATCAACATACACAGCGAAGTACACAAAACACTCGTTACAACTAACAGTAAACAAATATATACACACCTTTTCAGTGGGTGCTTAATAAACTGGTAAACCTTATGTCCGTAAAACGACTCGATGAGCTGTCATAAAGTGCGTGCTCTCACTTTCATTTCTGGCGTGGTCAGTAACATTAGGCTTGTCACTCTGGAGACCGTAAGCTGGATCACGAACAGTACAGATCCATCCTCGAGTAACAACGAGAGTAAATGAAGACTGCTATGTTCATTCTTACATCCAACAACAACACACCTCAATCGCTTGGGAGACATTCTTGTCTACAGCGGCTCAAGCGTCGAACAATGGCGGACTCTGTGTCCAGCTCACTCAGGGCGGGGCTATGCTCAAACTGAAGTGTCAATCAAGGAGTCGTGGGAGGGGCCTGCGCAATTCTACGTCACATTGCACCGAATCTGAGAACAGCTCATTCTGAGACAGTGCTTATGATTTATTGAGATTGTAAAAAAACCACTGGGTGGATTTTGTTCATTCTAGGGTGGTTTTGCTCACACATTGCCAACACACATTTATGTTCAAACACCATGTAAAAGTGAATTTTGCATAATAGGTGCCCTTTAAATATAAAAAAAATGTCCTGGAAATCAAGGAAATTAATAATTCAGCCATTCTGAAAGTAAAAAGGATTACTAAAATCATCGGATTTGTCAAATGAAAATTTCGTCACCCTTAAAAACTGTACTTTTTATTGGTTATATTATTGTTGAGCTGTTCCCATACAAATTTCATTCATCAATCCATAACAACAGGTCTTTTTATTAATTCCCAGTAAACATGGAGATATTTAGAGGTGTTTTCTAAAGCATTAGAAAGCCTATACCTCTCTAAATGACATTTATGCATTTACCTATATATTTTACAAAGTCTGCCATCATTTACTTACTTGTATTTAATTTTTATATTTTCTCTCTGCAACTAAAAAAAAAAGATGTTTTGCAGAATGGCCAAGCTGCTGCAAAGATTCACACTGTCAAGTGCCAGAAAGTCAAAAAATGTATCAAAAAAGTATATTCCAAGTCTTTTGTGTAAGAAATTGTGAGGACTTGTGACATTTGTATACAATCTTTCCTCCTTCACTGGTATTTATTTAATCGCACTGAAATCATGATTTAAACAAATTAGGTCAAGATTTATTTTTACTATTATAGATTGTAGATGGGGATACCGAGCCAAGTTATATATTAATGAACTAGTGATATTTGTTTGAAGGAACAAATCTAAAGGAACTAATGTTTGTCAACTGCTTTACAGTGGATCAGAAAAGACTAGCGTTGGGTGTTGCCCCCAAATTTATGCTCCCCAAACCGGGTCAATCTGGACTGCGTCCTCCCGGCTTCTCCCATCTTCCTCCTGCTCGACTGGCCGCCTTTGGCTTCGTCCGCAGTGCTAGCGTGTCTTCTGTGTCCAGCAATCAATCAAATGACAGCACACACAGCGACCCCTGCCGATCCAGCCGTGAGTTTTACATCTCTTCTTGTCATAAACCTGCTGTTTACACACTTCCCATTCTGGAGTATGCATATGTCTGACTGTTCTGGTTTTAACAGTTTCTTAGCTGTTGCTAGTTGTGTTTGTTTATGTTGAGGTAGAGGTATACCTTCAAGCTCTTGTTAATGGTGTCTTGTAGTGGTGATTGTTTAGAGTGTCAGTCTAAATTCTCAAGTGTAAGGAAATGCTACAGCAGCCCATTCTTAGACCACATGCTCTAGTACTGGTATTGTGTTAGGATTAGTATAGGCATTGTGGATTATCCAACTCTTCCTGTCATAAGCCTTCTTACTCGCAGATACAAAGTACAATCGATGGCTTCAACACCCTGCTTGTTGCACTGTATGCAAGATGATGCATCTCCGAGCTTAATGTATAGAGCAGTGTTTCCCAGTCTTTTAAAGTGCCCCTATCCTCTTTCATATAATACCTTTCATGTAGTGTGTAATAAAGCTGTTTGTGAATGCAAATGGTCTGCAAAGTTTTAAAGATCAAAGTGCTCAACAAATGGAGTTATTGTCTCTCAAAAGAAAGAACAAACACTCAAACACTGTAGTTGTAGCTGAAGCCTGGAAGAGTTTGGTTTGTGTTGTAGACATGTCGAGAAGACACTGTTTTATGCGCTGCGAAAACAAATCCACTTTTCAGCACATCAAAAGGATGAGGACTCGGGTTCTAATTGATATGGTAAAACCGACACCATCGTTACTGTTCAATCACTGTGTGTACAAGTGCTGAGGAAGATCTGGAGCTGAAATTCAGATATGATAAAGGGCAGTTTGGTTTCTGACACAATGTAAGCGGTCGACCAATCACGACAGACTGGGTCATCTGACCAATCAGAGCAGAGAGACCAATCACAACAGACTGAGTCATCTGACCAATCAGAGCAGAGTTGACCAATCACAACAGACTGGGTCATCTGACCAATCAGAGCAGAGTAGATCAAACACAAAAGACTGGATCATCTGACCAATCACATCAGAGTGGACCAATCACAACAGACTGGGTCATCTGACCAATCAGAGAAGAGTAGACCAATCACAACAGACTGGGTCATCTGACCAATCAGAGAAGAGTAGGCTCTCGGAACAGAGTAGTTTAGAGAGACTGAATCTTTATCGAGCAGTTTCAGACACTGTGAGAAAAAAGGTGATGAGAAAATGAGTGTTTTTGAACTTGGATGCATGCAAATCTATTATAGGAGACTCCAAAACAAAATTAAGAGCCTTTAAAGTAGCATAACAAGGGCAGTTTAAACTGGAATTTACTTAGCATGGAAGTCTAGTCATTCTGAAATATGATCTATGATTGAAGACCCTCAAATGTAATTTTGCCATACAGTATTGCCATTTTATTGTTAAGAAGTCATAAGACATAAGAGTGAATGTGAAAATGTGATAAAGGTCGTTCTATTACTTGGAGTGCTCAGCGCATTTTCAGTGCATTAGAGAAATATAGAGAACAGTGCGTGTTGTTTTATAATTGTGTTTACCTTTGATATTGCTTTGTGTGCTGTGGTGGGCTGAGGAATGTGAAGGGAATATAATCAGTGTTTTATTGTTGTGAGGAAGAGAAGTGAGACAGAGCAGAAATCTGCCTCTGTCTGACGTCTGTGCACAAACTCGGCTCGTCGTAGAAATGCTATCATTAGTTATTTTGCTTACACTTCATTTAAGGGTGATGTTGGTAGGCTACTGTGTAATTACACAAATAAGCACTGCGTAATATTAATTAACTACATGTACTTACTATAAGGTTATGGTTTGGATTTGGTTTAGGGTCAGTTACTTGTTATTATGCATCATTTACTGTTATTACTATAGTATGTAACTATGACACCTTAAAATAAAATACTATTATTTTATTTTATATTTCATCTTTTGGCAGTTATTAGTTAAGATAATGGCGACTGCAATATTCTTAATATAAATTAATTTGTTTTATAGGTTTAAACCCCCTGAAACCGGCATTGCAATCATGTATTTAGATCAGATTCACTACACATGTAAACAAACATCCCCATTCTCGAGTAATTTAGGTGAGATTAGGTTCATTCATACAGTGTGCCAGAGCGATGTTCTCGGATGTTATGTGACAGAATTGAGAAGAGCTCTTACAGGAGGATTGCATGAGGAGCGAGAGAGTGAGATGAGAGTCATGCGTCGACAAAAAAACGCTCTAGCGGTCAAAAGAGACGTGTCAGTCGACAAAAAGAATTCTAGAGAAACAGACATAGAAATACAATTGTTTATCCATGCATGACCTCTCAAATCTAAAAAAAAGAAATGACACATTTGACCACTATATGATGAGTCAGTATGTTTTAATGTTGTCTATCTTTCAGAACAATGTGACTCAGATATATCATGAAGAATGAAATATCTAAGTCTACTTCCTTCTTCCCAAGTAACTGATTCCTTCTTGGTAAATCTGCATTAATATAAAAATAGTGGATGAAGGTTGTTTCATGCCTTGAGCATAAGCTTGCAAACTTTAAAGCATCATGTGCTGCATCCTTATTTGTCACACAAGCCGCCGTTTCCCAGTTTCTCCACATTTTTCAGGAAACTACCAGACTTTTCAAATCATAACTTGTGCATTCAATTATAATATAATTTTTTTATATTGTAATTTTTTCCCCCTCCGCAAGCAAGGTTTTGACTAGTGACTACATCAGGATAGTTGATTTTAAAAAATATAGTTTATTATAAAATTCTATTTAAAGGCCCTAAGATGAAGAATTTGCAGCAATTGTCTTTTTTCTTGAAAAATGTTCACATAGAATATCCCATTAGGCTAGCTGTCTGTAATACCTGATCCTGTCATATTTGTTAGGGTTCTGTCACATCGATCTGGTTTATTCTTGGTCTGGTGACAAAGCCCTGACACTCCTTCTGTCTCGGGCGATACGCTCCTTCCTCCGCATGATTCGTTGGATGTTCGGAGCGTGATGTTTGGATCCCGGCACTTCTGTCTAGTTTGGTTTCAGGTTTGGACATTCATGCTCCATGATTTGTCTCTGGTTGTGAGCACACAGGTTGAGTGTTCATTCACTTGCCATGCACTCTTGTCTTGTGTATTTTTTGTAGTGCATGGTCAATGTGTTTATTGGCCAGGCGTTCTTGAGTTGTCGTGTTTTATGTAGCTCGCGGTTTGTGTCTTATCGTCTGCCACTTCTTTCATGTCTTGTTCTGTGTGGTAAGCGGCTCATCTTTTCCATCGGCCGCCTGCTTTCGTGTTATCGTCTTTTGTGTGAGAGCTCTCATTGGCTCATGTTTTGTGTGGATACGTGGCTTTGTTTTTTTTGTTTCTATGGTTATGTTCAGGCAGGCTGTCCACACTGTTAATTGCAAGTGATCAAAGAAGATTTGTGTGTCCAGACATAACCAACCTATCTGCATGGGTTTCTTAATGGCATATAGTAGGCGTACCCAAGTATGTGATGAGGCTTTCATAACGGATGCAGGAAAAATGGAGATGCATCATCTCATGCTCCAAATAATCGCCATGTCGAGTCGCGGTGCAGAACTCAGCGACGGAGGAGACTGGTATTGTGATGTTCCTAAAGGCTGAAATCTTTGGACATGCCGTTTGAATACTGCATGTATGAAAACATCCGCCATTTCTGTCGCTGGTTTTGACGCTATTGTTGCGTGTCGCATTAAGAGTGAGGCTAAAGACAACTCAAAATCTGACTCGGACAGCTACTTTTATGAATCGGACATCGCTAGTTCTAATTCTTAGCATCTGACAGAAAACATAAGACATGTGACTTGACTGACTCCTGCACCAGCTGAGCAAATGCTAATGTATACACGCTGTGTATAAAAAAAGTTGCTGCCTTAAATTTTTAAGTACAATCAACTTGGATGTCTAAGTCATTTCAACTTAAATTACATTAAACTGACCTAAAAAAAAAAAAACGAGTTGAATCTTGTATAACTTATTTTGATGAGTTAAAGTGATGTAAAAACGTATGTTGTCAACTTATTGATCATATAATTTTTACAGGGCAGTAGGTTTTGTCAAGATATTACAGCTTCTGGAACAAGAACAAATGTAGGGCGGGACTTGATATTGTCCATGGGGAATTGATTGGATGGTTGGGATTCGCTATTGGTGGATCTCATGTGAGTGACAGGTGGCCCCGCCCTCATGCCAGTAAACACATCATCAGAAAAGAGAAGAGATGAGCTGCAAGAGGATGAATAAAAAAAAAGAGATGTGCACGGATAAATAACTCCATAAAAAAACATTATCAATTTTGATTTCATGGCGACTGAAAGGCTTGAGTGTCCTCTTATTCATTTATAGCCTGTATTCACTGCAGTCATTCCCTGAAGACTGCAGATAAATGCTGAGCCTAGCAAACAGTGTTTCTAAACTGCTGAGTCATGTATGTGTTCTTACAATACAGAGACACACACTCTCTCTCTCTCTCTCTCTCTCTCTCTCTCTCTCTCTGGGGTTTAGAGTTGTACTGTAAGTACAGTGTGTTTTGAAACCACACCCTTGTTTAGCATCCCGTCATGACATCAGCACACGTCCTGACATGTCTGATGCTATAGTGGGGACACATTTGTCTCTCGGCTCGGACAGCTGAGGGGTCAACAGTGGCGCCTTCCCTTCCCAATTTTATGTCTCCTCTTAAAAACCCAAAGACTCGTCTGCTTGTTATTTAAATCCGGAGACTTGTATGTGCATGCGGCATTTTTGTTCGATGCCGTGCTCGGGATATAAAATATAATGGGCAGCTGTCGACCCCTCCTGAGTGTCCACATCTAGGCCTGTGTCCCCACTTTCACTCTTGTTTCCTCTCTGGGAAAGTGCGTTAGAAAGGAGTCGGGCTGTTAAGTCCTCCCGTTAAGTCTTCATAATGCAGCATAATTCGTAATCTTCAGGATTCGCTGTAAGTCTGAGTTTTTTTTTTTTTTTTTTTGCGACTCAGTGGAGTTTTAAAATCAGATTAACTTTCTGAAAGCGGATGATGTTCTTTGCCATCTCAAGTCTGGATCTTGGATGCGTTTCCTCTGACGGACGAATTTGCCGCACAAAATGTTTTCATTACTGGGGTATTTTGTACCCCTTTTTACTTTTGTTTTAAAAAGAGACACTGAAAAGCAAGACCTGCACCCATGTAAGTGTTGTTTGTGATTTATTCATGTCGCATACCGTACATTATTCATAAGAGCCCATTTGCCTGATTGGGGGGAATAAAAAGATGTTGTCAATGATTTATTAATATTTTAATTATTATTTTAAATTTTCTTGATTATTATTAATGTTTTTGTTAAAATATCTAACTTTAATTAAGGCCACTCCATGCCATATTTTACTGAAAACTCACTATAGAAATTTTTAATTTTTAGTTTTAATTTCCATAATTTTTCTAGGTGTGGACATTTTTTCTAACATCAGTTAGATTTGTAGTTCAAGGATACGTTTACATTTTTTCACCCAGCTTTTTATTGTTACAGTGTAATTTAACAATGCAAACTACCAAAAAACCTGCATTTTGCATCATTCGGTGGACTTTTGTTGACAAATAAACAGTGTTGGGAAGTAACTGATTACATGTAATCTGGATTATGTAATCAGATTCCAAAAATGCTCTTGTATTTAGATTATATTACATTTTCAAATACTCGTAATCAGACTTCAGTTACTTTTTTATTGATAACATGATTACATGTTATTTTCACAATGGCAGTAAATCAATTGATTCTCTCTACTACTTCTTTTTACTCTTTTAAATTTCCCTTTGTAAAAAAAAAAGCATATGGCGTATACATTCAGAAAGTCCTCTAGTTTTGTGTAATCGCTCACACAGACCGGCCACTAGTCATGTGACTATCACTGAAATCTGAGACACACAGCTTTGGATCACTGCATTTACAGAAATCATTTTTTTAAAAAGTGTTTTCTCTACATTGCAACATTGCATATCGAATCAACTCCTGACGAACACCTTAATTATTATTTGAATTATCATTCAGTAAGTCATTTAACCATGTATTGCTATGTTTTTGGAAGGCTTTTGTCTTTCAAACACATTTTTGTTTTTATTATTTTAAAATAATTTATTTTAATAAAAAATTGTATATGATTTATTTAATTATTAGCTTTTAAGCAGTGTGTGTGTGTGTGTGTGTGTGTGTGTGTGTTTTAAATCAAAATCAAAATAATTTTTTGGAATAAAATTATTTTTTTATAAAATAAAATTAAAAATGATAAAAATAAACATTATTTTTATTTATTTTTCAATATGGTACAATATTATCCTAATAAAATCAATGTGATAAACGAGTTAGGTCAAAAGTAATCTAAACGTAATCTAAATGTAATCTAAAATATAGCTGCGAGCAGCGATTACGGGCCCAAGCCGGTGGCACAAGTAGAAAAAAAATAATAATAAAAATAATCCTAACGAAAAACAATAGGGCTTGGGCCCTAATAATAATAATAATAATAATAATAATCCTACCGAAAACAATAGGGCCTTCGCCCTTTCAGGGCTTGGGCCCTAATAAGTACTTGTGTGTGTAAGATCGAACTTCTGCACTTTTGTATTCCTGCCCACAGACATCCGGATTGCCAGAGGGGCGGCAGCAAAATCAAAACTGCATTATGGGTGTTGAATTTTTGGCACCACAGCCATTTTCCTCTGTTTAGCCACAATTTAAGTTTGTTTTGCGTGTTTATTAAATAGCCCATCTTGACAGCAGTGAATTCCCCCTTATGTCCAAAACAATATTCGAGGGCCCCTCACCCCATATAAGATATTTTCAGCATTGCTATAATTAATACAAAGCTTCTTGTTGTTTTCCTGTTAAATGAATTCACTACGATTAATTTTGTAATTCTAAAAGTCTATCTAGAAGAAATTCTAGAAGACAGTCTCAAGTCACATAAATGAATGTGCATCAAATATACTGTACATGTACTTGTAAGGCGTCAGACAGTGAAACCTTTAATGCTTCATCATAAATAATGCACACGTCTTGCTGTCGTGTGTTCTCTGACAACACCTCATGCCATTTGCCAGCCGACGTCTTCCATCTCCTGCTGATATGGACTCAATCATTCTTGTGACAGCATATCATTAGCATTTTTGCATCAGCATCATGTGTTTTTTATGCACACTTTCTCTCTCGGTTTTATCCTTGGAACTCAGATTGTATTCCCAGAACTTCTGGCAAGATTTTCTCAAAGTTATGAACAAACGTTCTTCCAGGAACATTAATTAAATGTTTGATCGAAGTTGTCTGGTCTTTAATAATGTTCTCAAAATGTTAGCACAAAAACGAATGCACCGATACTAAATTTCTCAGCCGATCATGATTATTAAGAATATCTGCCGATACACATAAGTTGATTTTAAGAGAAAAAATAACTAAAACTCTTCCAACTGATGCTGCAAACTACACAGGGAACCCTCTCACTGGGTACATTACAATAATATTAAAGGTTAAAATTAACAACAGAACCCAAACTATTATATTCAACTGCTATTTATTTTCATATAATGACATTCAACTGAAATGGTTGCATACAACTCAGTTGCACATAAGGAAGTTTTCATACACACTGGTCTTCATGACAGATTTATTCAAAAATACATCATTAACAATAAACAAGCTTCTTTCCAAAGAAAGTGTTTTTATAGCTATATAAGTAACAAACTTACATTGAATTGAACATAGGATAACTTTCCTGAGGTAAATTTTAGTTGTTTAAGTTGTACTTTATCTTTCAACATAGCCCTCAACAAAACGTTCTTAGAACATGTTTTTGTTAGCTGGGTTGCTCATGTGTTAATTGTAATACAGGATCTCAAGGTTTTGCACGCGTCAAAAGGACTGATTTTGCTGTTGAATCGCATACACCATGAATGCTGCATTTTTGAGGTAGTAATATTACGATTAGACCATGCATTCACAACAACAACACTGTATTATGAATAGTTAAACCCTTCCTTGAAAACTTAACACTTGACTTAATTGATCTCGAACAGTGTCGCATTAATCATTAATCCTTGCAGCCTCTCTGCGTGACTTGTTCAGGTTGTAGCGCGTGTGAGTGTGAATGAGGATGTGTCAGCGTTTTTGAGACCTGGCTAAAAATCCATTATAAATCTGAGAGGAGGAAGGTGAAGACAACACGTCTGCGGTGTCAGCAGAACACGCCACATAACTCTGGACACTGGCATGAGTTTGCAACTCAGGGCCCTAGGAAAATGTTTAAAGAGACAGTTCACCCAAAAAATTAAAAATCTGTTATATTTTACTCAACTTCATGTTGTCCTGAACTCATATGACTTCATTGAGTGGGAAAGAAAAGCGTGAACCTTCTGGTTAGTAAAGATATGAGGGTGAGGAAAAAATAGCAGTCTTTATTCTGGATGAATTATGGTTGCTGTTGAGAGACTGCTGGTTAAAAACGTTTTGTGGCGGTGCTATGGTACAGTTATGGTATCAGTTATTTTCATATTACTGTATTTTTTGATCATGTAATGCAGCCTTGATGAGCATCAGAGACATACATTTTTCCAATCCCAAACTTTTGATGTTTCCTTTTATATATATATATATATTTTGGGCCTTTATAATCAATAGAGACAGTAGAGGACAGGAAATGATTTAAGTAACGCAGGTTGGATTCAAACATGAGTCTACAAGTCAAACAAGTCTACATTACATTTATTCATTTAATAGACATTTTTATCTAAAGTCAATTTCAAATAAGAATAATATGAGTATAAGCGATTAATCAAAGAGAGAAAACAATACAAGTAGCGCTACACTCTTAAAAATAAAAGGTCCAAAAGGGAGTTCTCACAGCGATGCCATTTTTGGTTCCCCAAAGAATCTTCTCAAAAGATAATAACCTGAAGAACCCTTTTCCACTATAAAGAAACCTTTATGTAATGCAAAAGTTCCTTGGGTGTTAAAGGGTTAGTTCACCCAAAAATGAAATTTCTCTCATTAATTATTCACCCTCATGTCGTTCCAAACCCGTTCATCTTCAGAAATCAAATTAATGTATTTTTGATGAAATCCGAGAGGTTTCTGAACCAGCCATAGACAGCAATGTAGTTTCAACTTTTCAGGGCCCAGAAAGGTGGTAAAGACATCATTAAAACAGTCCATGTGACTCCAGTGGTTCAACCTTAATGTTATGAAGTGACGCGAATACTTTTTGTGCACAACCCCCTCCCCCCCCTCCCACATCATTCTCCTATGCTGTTGACATAGTGTAAACATCGCAGCGCTTCCTGGTTCTACGTCAGAACACCGGCTCACCATTGGCTGCTCCTGCATCAGCATCACACGCATGTGTCGTGGTGCTCACATGACCAGCATCGGCCAATAATGAGCTGGCATTCTGACGTATATCCAGGAAGCGCTGCGATGTTTACACTACGTCAACAGCATAGGAGAATGATGTGGAAGAGAAAGAGATTGTTGAATAAAGTCGTTATTTTGGGTTTTTTCGTCACTTCTTAACATTAAAGTTGAACCACTGGAGTCACATGGACTATTTTAACGATGTCTTTACTACCTTTCTGGGCCTTGAAAGTTGCAATGACGTTGCTGCATATGTAGGGTCAAAAACCACTCGGATTTCATCAAAAATATCTTTGTTTGTGTTCCGAAGATGAACAAATGTCTTATGGGTTTGGAATGACTTGAGGGTGAGTAATTAATGACAGCAATGTCATTTTTGGGTGAAATATGCCTTTAAAGGTTCTCCTGAACCCATCAATGCCAATAAATAACCTTTTTAAGAGTGTACCGTAGAAATGTTCAGTTGTAGTGTAAGTGCATGAAAGGATATTTTCTTCAAAGCTTCTTCTTTGGTTCTCCACAGGTTCACACAGTGGCAGTGATGAAAGCAGGACCCATAACCCCCCGCCCCCCAGCCGCCGCTCTCTGCACACTCCCCCTCGCGCATCACCCGTGGGTAAGTCGCGCCACCGCCAGTTCCTGAGCGTAGTGATATGTGTTATAGTTATCACAGATTAATTTGTCTGATGCTTTTGCCTCCAAATGTAACCTGACCAATGTTGTGTCACGCAGCAGTCACATGACCCTGTGTGAAGAGGTGTGTCACAAGCTGTTTCCATCCGCCCATTTTTATGGGCATTTCGGGATATCACACACACACACACACACACACACATATTTCTATCGTCTCTATGTGTTAAAGAGTCACTGAAGTAGAAGCCTGTCGATAGCTGAAGACATCATTAGAATAATAATAACAGAATAATATTCTCACTCTTACAGAGAATTGAGCAAACCTAGTAATTATGGACAAAATCAGTTCATGGCTTATAAAGAGGGAGATTTGTTCACTCTAATGGAGAACAAATCTTATGAAGCAATAATAGCAATGAGCTTTATTTAAAAATACACTATTAAACCCTCCCAGAAGAGGTATATCATTTTTTTTTTTAAATCCAATACGTTTAAATACGAAAATAAAACTTTGGAAACATGGTAAGACTGTCAAAATACACATCATTTATTTTTTTCAGATCTTTTAAATAAAAAATGTATGAGATATAATTACCATTTACACATGAAATTATGCTGATTTCTGCTTTTAAATTCTCATACATGTTCAATCCATCTAATGATATATTCAAATAAAAGTTATCAGAAATATTGATAAAAATATATATGTTCTTGCATCACACTGGTTTTTGCTGTAGTTCTAGTAACATTTTCAATTTATTAACTTCAAATTATTAATAAAAAGGGGGTAAATGAAGTAATAGCATAGTAAAAAACATGGTAACATTCAAATTTTCACATTCATTTATTAATTAAAACAGATGCAATATGGTTTTAGCTGAGAAATATTAAGTTATGACTGTTTTAAAAGCTTGTGCAAAAGGTGTAATGCATTATTAGAGGGTTAAGCTGAATGATAAAATTCATCAAATGTGTATATAAGCTCTTTTAATGTTAACTACTTTTTTTATTGTAAATTATTGTTATTCTTTTGTATTGTGCATATATATATATAAAGAATATATTTGACCAAAAATACAGTAAGACCAGTAATATTGTGAGATATTATTACTATTTACTAATATTCTATGTGAATATATTTTAAAATGTAATTTATTCCTGTGATCAAAGCTGAATTTTCAGCATCATTACTCCAGAATGAAATAATTCTAATATGATGATTTGATGCTCAAGAAACATTTATTATTTTCAATATCGAAACAGTTGTGCTGCTTATTTTCTCACTTTTTTCAGGATTTTTTGATGAAGTTCAAAATAACAGCATTAAATTAAATCTTTTGCAACATTATTAATGTTTTTACTGTTAACTGATCAGTTCAGCAGTGTTCTTGCTGAATAATATATTACAAATATATATATAATATAACATGTAACGTTCTCCAGTTTTCAGAGTTGATTTAGATTTTTTATATATATATATAAATATTCTTGAAGGGCCCTTTAGTGGTTGAAGTATGCATTGCACCACAGCTGATCACTGCCGTCACAGTATGAGAGAAACATTAGTGGGCCGAGGGCTCCAGCTAGTGGACACTTTCAGCACTTACTTTATCCTTATGTAAAGCTACTGTATCATATAATAAATGCGCTCTTTGTTTCTCTACAGCCTCTAGAAAGGAGTTTCAAAGGGATGGAGAAATCAGCCGTCCCATTGTGTCGTCCCCGAAGAGGTTTGCAGTGGTCTGTCCCAAGCCTCAGTCCCCCAGTGAGTGTCCCGTGACCGTGTGAGGTCTATTTCTTCCGCTCGCCCCTCCCAGTCATTTCACATCCCTCATTAACCAGCTACTAGTGGTTGTCATAGCAACACTGTGAAGACTAAAGACTTCCATTAGGAAACCGGCGATTCCCTCACTAATGCTTCCAGACTAATGGAGGAAAAATTGACACCACAGGTCTTAAAATAAGATCATTTTACGTTTTGCTCAGTTTTTTATTTCTGTATTCTCAATAATTCTGTTGAAATACACAATAAATGGAACATACCAATACATAATGTCAGTTTGGATGATTGGATGATCCATGTTAACAGTTGTTTGGGATTGGTAAGATTGTTGTTTTTGAAAGAGGTCCTTTATGCTCACTGCATTTATTTGACCAATCGATACAGTGAAAATAGTAATAGTGTGGAATATAATTACATTTTAATTTTTATTTAAATATACAGTCAAACCAAAATTTATTCAGACACCTTCAACATTTCTCACATTATCAGTTTATTCGCTATAGTTTAGAAAATGGTAATAAAATACGACAAGAACTGATATTTCACTGGTTTTGGCCATCCTTCTGTCTCACAAATGAATTAGGTTGAATAGCTGTCAGCTGTTAAATTTAAGTACTCAATTAGATAATACCAATTTAGGTAAACCAATTACCAACCAATGCTTAATTTAGTTCAGTCTGTGGTGTAAAAAGGTCGCATTAGCAATTAAAGAAAAAACACTTAAGCAAAACATGGTCAGGTCAAAGTGTCTGAATAATTTTTGGTCCCAAATTTGTATAGATTTTACTGGTAGTCCACAGTATGAAGAATTTTTGGGTATAATATATCACAGTTTACTTTATTTTGCTATCCTCACTTACATAAGTAAGGGATAATCCACGGCTAGCCATGCATTTAAGGATTTTAATGCACGACGTAGAGGCGAAGAACCACCCGACGCGAAGCGGTCCGCTTTAAATAAAGTAGAGCCATCGGATTGCTTTTATTTGAATGAATTCACATTTATTTAAATTCATTATTAAAAGAGAGAGACAGAGAACTGAAGGAGAAGGAACAGAGAGAGAGAGAGAGAGAGATGCGTGCGCGAGAACCTGTGTGCGTCTCTTCTTTAAAGTCTAACGTTAGCAGCTAACGTCCCCTCTTTGCTTAAGCATATAGCTAACTTAATGATTCTTTAATGGATTTATTACAATTATTTATGAATGACAGGCAACACTGACAGTGACAAGGCAATCTTTATTTGAACTAATCATGTCATTTATTTATTGTTAATTCTTTGTGCCGCTTTTTGTCATTCAACGTCTTCTCCAAGTCTTCTATTTCGTCTTGTGCCTGGGCCCATTTCTCAGAGTTGCCATATTCACCATACAAATTAAACGATATGCAAAAATCATCCATTTAGCCTACCTAAATAAACATTTTCATATGCGTCTCTCACTCTGCTTGCAAGTGTATCTGTGTTACTATGGTTACCAATGTAGCGGATTAATTTCGAACTGTAATCAAACTGACTGGAACTACCTGTGCATTAAGTAAGGAATAATTGACGACAGGCCGTTGAATTATTAGAAAAATAATGCACACCCGAGGTGGTAATGCGGTCACGACGCGAAGCGGAGTGGCCGTTACACCTCGGTGTGCATTATTTTTCTAATAATTCAACGGCCTGAAGTCAATTATTCCGCTTATACTACAGTTACCACACCTCGAAACATTGTTCAGATTATGTATTTCAAGACGTTTGTAAAGTTTTTGTCATTAAAACGCTCTTGTATGTAGGACTAATTTCTTACGCATCTAATCCCATGCCTCCGTTGCTAATTCCAAAACGTCATTTTAGAGTTAGTAACGGAGGTTTGAGCCACTGATAGCAGATGCTGGGGACACACGACTAGCTGACACAATCTCTGACTGTTTTCATCGACTGCAGCAGATTTTAAACACCGACTTTGAACACAGACTGAACGCGCTGAACACGCGTTTGGACATGATCAGTCATAAGTATCAAATTACATTCATAACCGGCCTTAAAGTGTGTCCCCGGCTTTATGCAGTTATTAATGCAGTTATTAGAGAGAGATGTTGCAATAATGAGACAGAAAAGCATGTGCGTCGTCAATATTATTATTTATTTATTAATTTAGTTCGTTTTAATTAATTCGTTCATTCTTTTTTTTTCATTGACAGACAGACTAGCCAAATAAATGAAACACAAAGCCATTTTTATCAATACTTATTTATTTGTTATTATCTGCAATACAAATCCGTACTGCAGGACTATCCATTTATTTAGCCTATATTCAGTTTAATTTTCTATTGATTATAATATAGATAGGACTATATACTTTATTTATTAAAATTAAACTGCATGTTTCTATTAATTGTGAAGCTAGACATTGAAAATTGCAGATCAAGCGCATGGGGCTAAATGCTTTTTCTTGTTATGAATTGTATCCTATTTTCCGTTATTACAGTTAACTACGCGAAGTGATATGGAACTGTAATGCGGTCAAGACCTGCCTGGAACTACTTTAGCCGTGCGTTTCCCTGAAAATAATGCACACCTTAGAACGTTCGTCAACCAATCAGATTCAAGCATTCAACGGCCCTGTAGTATAAACGGTTTTACTGCACACCTTCCAGCCAATCAGAATCGAGTATTTAAACAGCCCATGGTATAAATGAACTATAAAGTCCCACTAGTAAAAAAAAATATCAAAAATGATATCTGGTGTCTGAATAATCTTTGGTTTGACTGTATGTTAAAATGTAAATAAACTCATATAGGTTTGGGGTGAGGGTGAGTAAATGATAGCAGAATTTTGATTTTCATAGGGTGAACTATCCCTTTAAAGGTTTTTTTTTTATTTTCTTTTGGTGTTGGATGCATGTAAACCTATTGTAGGAGACCTCCAAAACAAAAATAGGAACCTTTAAAATAGCATAAGAAATCTCATTCTCGTACTAACTAGTTTTTTTTCTTCAAATCTCCCAGTGCGTCAGAAATCATGTGTGGCCCGTCTGGGCGGGCGTTCAGACGGCGTGGATGCCGAGCGGGAGAAGTTGATAATGCAGAGACTGAAAGAGAGATGTGAAGATCAGGCCCGGCAGCTGATCATCCTGCAGGAGGAGCTCAGGAAGTCTTCACGATGCCTGGATGTGTTCACCATCAGCACACAACACTTCTGCCAGAAGGTGACGCTCTCAGAGTCTTCATATGACACCACCGTGACTAACTTAATAGTTAAGACCGTGATGGTACCACAAGGGGTTGCAGGTTCAATCCCAAATAGGAATTACCCAGAATTCAAAGTTTACGATGATGTAAATGAACTGCTGAAAAATAGTTTGAAAAGTGTTTGAAAGAATCAATTTGTGGAAACGAGGCAGTCAAAGTGATCAAGTGTTGTGTTCAAGAGCCCAGGGGGGTCAAAGGGAAACACCTTAATGGGGCTGTCAAAATGGCTGAAACTGGAATTTTATACTAAAATATTACTAATATTTGAATTATATTCAAATTTAAAAGGCATCATTTCAGTTAGGCTTGTCGCGATGAGCAAAATATTAACGCACCACATTAAATTGTTTATTCAAAGCAATACATTACATGAGTGTCTGAAAATAAGTGCATAAGGTTTATACTAATGTTTATAAATCAAATATAATCTCATAAATCACATAAACAATTATGAACAAAACAGCATCATGCATTTATGCCTAGTTTATTACGAAGAGCCGAAGCGGTGATCACACAGAGTACTTTTTGAGTCTAAAAACACGAGTAGCTGTGGAATGGAAAAAGCCCTACAAAGTCTTGAGGCGTGTTTTTTTTAAAGGGGTCCTATTTATAACTTTAGTTAGTGTGTAATGTTGCAGTTTGAGCATAAAAAAGATCTGCAAGGTTACAAAGCTCAAAGTTTACTTTGAGGGAGTTTTTATTTAACAGAATCCCCTTTTCAAGAACTACAACGAACGTTTGGACTTCAACGTGATTTTCCTGGATCTTATGAAGTCAAAATGTTACTCATTTAAATAATCTCCGCCCACGGAATACGCAAAGAAGGGGACGAGGCCTGGTTGAGCTACGCTAGAGAAGACAGTGTTGTTGTCGCTATATTGAAGAGACACTGTTTTTCCACCCATTTCCAAAACTCATTTGTTTGACCTTCCTAAGGCTGACGAACTTAGAATTTATTTTTAACACTGTTCCTGAACATTATAATCCCAACGTGTATCTGTGTGCTGCACATTTTATGGAGAACAGCTGCAGGCTACGCACAAAAGCTTCTCCTTAAATGGAGCAGTTCCCACTTTGTCGAGACAATCTGTTGTTTAGGGATCTCATCTTGTTCGTATGTCTTACTTTTGTAGTTGCATTTTCTATTAATTACAATTATATGTTTTATGTTGTTGCTACGATGTAAAGAAAGGGTAAAGCTTTGCCTCGGCTAGCCTGCTAGCTAACATTACAGTATTGATGTAGTGTTTACTGTTGCTTTTGTAAGCTCTCACTTTTGTAAGACTGTTCAACACCCCTTAGGAAAATTAGCCATGGTTTTGGGATCAATTACTGTTTGTATTACTAGTTTTCCAAAAAAAAAAATCATGATTAAATGGTGTATAACATCTAAAATGTATAAGAAAATTAAAAAAAAACAACAACTCCGAAACGTCCTGTGAAATCCATCCTGCACAATCCTCTTGTTCGTTAACATTCTTAAGTCTGAATTAGGCTTGAATTGGTTTGAAATTGACGCCATCCTTAATATTTACATCTGAGTAGAGCTTGCGGTTATGGAGGGGCGGGACATTTCCCGAACACACTCTAAGCGCTGCCAATCACAACACACTGAGCCAGCTAACCAATCACAGCACATTTCGGAAGGAGGGGCTTCATCGAAAACAACACATTCAACCAGACTGGGGAGAGAACAAAATCAAGACTTCATAAAAGGGCATAATAGGACCCCTTTAAAGTTGAACTTCTGTTTACTTTACATGGCTTTCTAAACATGCGGCTCTCTGTTGCAAGACTCATTCAAAAATGAGTATTAGTAGTGTTGTCAATCGGTGTGTGCAGTTGCTATGGTGTTGTGGGGGGTTGCTAGGGTGTTACTACTTTTTTGATTGCTAAAGTGTTCTGAGTGATTGATGCTACTTGGTCACTAGGGTATTCTGGATGGACAATTGTATGTCATTGCTAAGGTGTTGTGAGTATTTGCATGTTGCTATGCAGTTGCTAGGGTGTTCAGGATGGTTTCCATGGTGTTGCTATATGGTTGTTAAAGCGTTCTGAGTGGCTGTTAGCATGTTGCTATGCGTTCACTAGGGTGTCTTGGGTGGTTTTTCTGGCATTGCTAAGGTGTTGTGGGTAGTTGCTAGGGCGTTGCTACTTTGTGGTTGCTATAGGGTTGTGGGTGGATGTTGGTGTGTTTCAATGCAGTTTAGGGTGTTCTGGATGGTTGCTAGGGCGTTGTTACTTGTGGTTGCTAAAGGGTTGTGGGTGGATGTTGGTGTGTTTCTGTGCAGTCTCTAGGGTGTTCTGGGTGGTTGCTAGGGTGTTGTTATGTAGTAAACAAGCACACAAAGCTTGGTTCCAAATGGGATTGTTTAGGATTTATTGCACACAACCGCAAATGTCATGATTACCATAGTTTAAGTGTTGTCACTGTACTATAGGACATGTTGTTTATCATATTTCATCTGGAATGCTTTCCCTCGTCTGATTGAATGCTTGTATGTGAAAATGTGTGTTCGTGGACCCAGTGGTATCAGACAATGCACACGTGTTATTTTCTTCTTTATTGATCTCATCCTCCTGTTCTTCTATCTCTCCATCATTCACCCCTCCTCCTCCCAACATCTCCGAGTGTGTGTGTGTATGAGAGAGAGAGAGGGCGAGAGGCTTGGGGGTTGTCTGAAGAACATGTGTAGAATCGCAGACTCACACGACTCGTTGTTGAAATAGTCAGCCTATGACGCTAAAAACAGGATGAGGTAAGGTCGTTTGTTGGGTGATTTTAGCCTTTTTCTACCACATTCTCCCTAACTCCTCCTGTCTGTCTGTCCTCCACTCCCTCTCTCTCTCTCTCTCAATCGGTGTGCGTATGGTATTCCCCTGACAGGTTTTTATAAAGCTACATTTTGTCCTAGCATGAGCCAATGTCTCTCTCTGTGTCTCCATCCTACATGCTGTTCGGATACTACAGAAACAGTGCCAGGAAGAGTGTGTGTGATGCTGCTTTCTTGCTCTGTGACTTGTTTGCTAAAGTAGGACCAGTGATGCTTTTTGCTTAAGATCTGGTTTATTTCATATTCATTCTACATTCATCATTTTATATACTTTGTGTGATGGTAGTGTGTGTGTGATGATGGTAGTGTGTGTGTCACGCTGTCAGTGAAGACAAACATGTGCTCTTACGGAGAGGGAAGCCCCACCCTGAATGCTGAGTCTGACACTTGATGCAGATGGTCTGATATCATAATTCTGTTGTTTTAAAGCACTTTTGGTCTTTATTGACCTTTTTATATTAATGCATTTGAAATTAAACATTGCATGATATGAGCATGGATGATGCCACTAACTAGATTTTAACATTTTCGGAAGAAATTGTCAGTGTTGCCCTTGCAAAACTTGTCGCCACAATGTTGGAGCGGTTGGATGTTTTTGGATGGTTGCCAGGGCATTGCTATGTGGTTCCCAATGTTTTGTGAGTGGATGTTGATGTGTTGCTATGCACTTGCTGTTTTGTTATGGGTGGTCGTTATGTGGTTGCTAAGGTGTTGTGAATGGTTCTTGTGTGAGTGGCTTGGGTGTTGTTGTGTGGTTGCTAAGGTGTTGTGAGTGGTTCTTTATGGCTGTGTCCAAATTCAGGGTCTACATCCTTCGGAGTGCTCATTTGAAGGATGTTACGTCACAGCGCCGCGACGAAGGCTGTCCAAATTCGTAGGATCCTTCAAATGCGGCCCACAAATACGTCCTCCTTTTCCCCGAATTGGAAGGATGGGTGTGGTGGATCCTTTCCCGTCCTACCTATCCCATAATTCTTTTCGGCAGAGCGTAATGGCGGACGAAGCGAGTGGTAGCCATGGTAGCAGAGTGGGAGAGGAGTATGCTTTTCGATGTAAGTTTTTTTAAAACTGTCTTTTCAAAAAAAAATATTTATAAATTTATATATATTTATAAATATATTTTTTCAGTGGTTGTCTAGTCAGGCATTTTGTTTTAGCGTTAAGCATTTTTTTTTACATTTGTACGTTTATGTAAAAAAAAAACATTACTTTCGTAAACTAGCTTCTTCCTTACTGCCTGTGTGAATATCCCCTTATAGTAATTATTACACACAGCTAATTTGTTAGTGATTGAAGCTGTTTTTAACGCTTCTAGGGACGAAAGAGCAGACAGAAGTGTTTATAAAGCTCCGGTTGCTAGGCGACAGGATATGAGCAACGGGTAAGGGAGGGAACTGAAAGAAGGCTAGGCTGTCCAAATTCACAAACACCGATTTCCGGGTTTTGCGGTCGTCGGAGGATCCCTCCTCCTTCAACCGGGTAGGAAGGATCCTAAGGAGGATGCAGACCCTGAATTTGGACACAGCTTATGTGTTGCTTTACAATTGCTGTAGTGCTCTGGGTGGTTGCTAAGCCATCACTATGTGGTTGCTAAGGTGTTGTGAGGGGGTCTTTATGTGTTGCTATGCACTTGCTTTAGTGTTCTGGGTGTTTGATAGGTCATTACTATGTGGATGCTAACTTGTTGTGAGTGGTTCTTTATGTGTTGCTATGCACTTGTTGTACTGTTGTGGGTGTTTGCTGAGGTGTTGCTAAGATGTTGTGAATGGTTGTTTGCTGGATGCTATGTGGTCACTAAAGTGTTCTGGGGGGTCTGGGGGGATTGCATTTTGGTTTCTTAGGAGTTGTGTGTGGTTATTTATGTGTTGTCATGTGGTTAATGTGGTGTTCTGGCCAATTGCTAGGGCGTTGCTATGTGGTTGCTAAGGTGGCTGTTTGCAGATAACCACGTGGTCGCTAAGTTTATATGGGTGGTGTCTATGTGCCTATGGATGATCTATTTAGTAATTGAATGCTCCTCGGCAAAAATGATGTAATATATCGTTTAGTTTTTGTTCGGGGCATTCTAAATCTACGTCCAGAGGGGAGGGGGGAAAATTCTGAACAAAGTGGGTGCAATGGATCTTCCAATATTCTCAATGCCAAATTAAGGGTATACTGGTCAGTCAGATTTGTGATGCTTTTAGTGTCTGATCCAGTAATTTTTCTACCCATTTTTGTCACCTTGTCCAGCATGTTCCTGTTCAAGATAGAAAGACCCCCCCCCCAACACTGGATGGCAAAAGACACCACGCTCTGAATAAAAGTTAAATAAAACAATGTCAGAGTACTAGTCTCTGCATTAAAACTGCGCAATTTCCTTAAAAAAAAGAGCCGCTGCTGTGCTTTTGAGTATCTTGCTAATGTATTGGCTGACCAGGTGAGTTTGTGATCAATAATAGTGCCCAGATACTTGTACTCCTCCACAATCTCAATAACTGTCTCTTGAATAGTAACAGGTTGCAGTGGAGGGGGCCTTTTCCTAAAGTCGATCACCATTTCTTTTGTTTTTGGAATGTTTAAAATTAGTGAGTTTTCACTACACCATTCATAGAAATGGTCAACCTCAGTCCTGTAGTCCTGTTCGTTATCTGTTAATGTGTATTGCTAGAGTGTTCTATTTGGTTGCTAGAGCTTTGCAAGGACATTGCTAAGGTGTTGTGAGTGTTGTCGCTAGGGGACTGCTATGTGGTTGTGTTGAGTGTGTTTTAACATGTTGCTATATGGTCACTAGTGTGTTTTGAGTGATTGCTAGAGAGTGCTAATGAGTTCTGAATGGTATCTGGCATGTTCCTATGCATGTGGTTACCTTTAGTTTATTTAGTGTAAACATATTGGTACAGAATATCACAGAGATGTAGGGCTAACTTCTCCTCGACAAGAAATATGATTCCGGACAAGTTCCAGAACCAAAACGTTTAGGGTTATGGGTTTATTTTAAGTCCTAACTCCTGAGATAAGCATTAGTAGCAGTGATGCTCATCAGATATCACTAATAAGAAAGTCCATGTATGATATGTGTTTTTAAAGCATGTTTAAGCTGTTGGTGTGTTGGGTTGTAACAGTGTTACACCCTACAGATTTATCTTTTGTTTTATAGGTGGCGACTGAGTCCTTGAGACCGCCTTGCTCTCACTATTATAGACCTTTCGCAGCAGGAAATGAAAGGTAACTACGCTGAGCAACAAGCCAGTTGGATTAGTATTCATGGAAAGACTCTCTCCAGGGATCTGCGTGTTATGTTGTGTGCTGGAGGAAGATCTGATTGGGTGAGAGCTGTAGATGTGACACAATGATGACAGGTCAGGGCATTTGTGGGGTCATGGGGTCTAGACCCTGCTGTTTGTTTATAGTGTGAGAGGGTCAGGTGTTTTTTAACAGCAGATGGCGTTTGGAGATGAATGAGTGTAGGATTCATGACTGCTGTGTTAAAATGCTGACTCATGGCGTATCATTTGCTGACATTGATTCTTATTAACAAGTATGGATCATAAACATATCATTGTGTTGTGGCATCATCAAACATTCCTGTTACAGATATGGTTATTTATGTCACTTTGGAGTAAATGTGCTATTAACAGATAGAGGTACTACTAGTTAGATAGAGGTCTGTGACATGGTTATCTGGAGCTTGCTGGGTTAATTTAAGGGTTGAGGAACATTGTTTTATATTTAATTATGTGTGCTGCTGGTATACAGAGATATCTTGTTTAAAGGGGACCTATTATGCTCTTTTTCAAAGTCTTGATTTTGTTTTTGGGGTCTCCTAGAATAGGTTTTTATGCTTGGAAGTTCAAAAAATATTTTTCCCATATTTCACATTAATTGCAGCATCCGTAACGAACTGTGGACGACTTCACTGTTTTTGCTCCCTGTCGTTTTGCTTTATTTGATGATTGATTCATCGCGAATTCCCGGCGTACATCATATTTATGCACATGTGACTCTTCAAAAAGGCGCTGATTGTTGACATGCTAAAATATATAGATCAAATTGTATATGTACCTATATTTAAATGGGATTAAATATATAATGTACTGAATCACAGTTTGCTTGCTAACTGTGACCAAGAGCAGATCTATTTAAGTCCACATGTCATTTGAAACACAAACCATGCTTCTAAAAACAGGTTGAGAGCTGTAGCTCCGACCACGTAAGTTTGTGAATGTTCATTGTAAAATTGTTTAACTATATTGGTAATGATGGAATAGTTGGGTTAATAGTTAATGATAACTATACTTTTGGGAAAAGCACCCCTGATTAATTCCTGTTCCTATGAAGCTCCTCCTTCTGAAAAGTGCAATGTGCTCTGATTGGTCGGCCGGGCCAGTGTGTTTGGTGATTGGTCAACTGCTTCAATTGTGTTGGGAAATGTCACGCGCCTTACCATAACCATGAGTTTCAACACGCTACTAACAAACTCAACCAGGCTACTAACAAACTCTGTCCATTTATTTTGCGTGTTTCTTGAGCATTAATTATTTAAATGAGGAAAACTCAAAACTCAAGACTACAATGGAGGTGTTTCAGGGAGTTCAGAAACAGTGTTTACTCATATATAGAGAACAACTGCCTTTGGAGTGACTTTGTGCTTTGTAACTTTGCAGACCTGTTTCATGCTCAAACAGCAACATTACACACTAAAGGAAGTTGAACATTTAAAAAAGCATAAACAGGTCCTTTTTAAAGTGGTATTTTGGCTGGTATGTTTTATTTGGTTAAAAGTGAACTGCATAGAGTTATTCGCAATTTTGCAGATTCATCCCTCTTGTTTATTCATAACAAAATTTTGAAACGTTTGATTACATATTTACTGTGGTAAGCACTGTTGAACACATTTTACATCAGTTCCACTGCCTAATTTTCCCCTACACTCATGTGAGTTTGCAGATTCTGTGTGGAGCAATTCATAACACATTTGTGTATCCCTCCGTGTGTGTTTTCCAGAGCGAGAGCGCTGTCGTGAAGGAGAGGGAGTTATCCCTGCAGTTAGCCAGGATCAGGGATGAAGTGGGTAAGTCTTCTCTGGACATCTCACACACAACAGTGATCTCATGTCGCCCACTTGCGCTGCAGCATACTCACAAATGTTAGAAGGAGGTCAACCACTCAAGAAATAAAAAACAAACTGACCTTCTCAGATTGCATATTTGTTAATGCCATTTTTCTCTTTCCATCCCCCTCATATTTAATTTGGCACATGACTCGTCCCACACTATTTGACAAATATTCTACAAATATGACACACTTTGGTGTGTCCTCCCCTTTTTTGGGGGAAGCTTTAGTGGCACAATTCCATTTTATTTTGTTTATAAAGTTTTAAATTTGGTAGGTAAACTATTTTGTAATATACAATTAAACTAGGATGAAAATCAGCTAGTTTTAAATGCATCAAATATCTCGTATAAAACCATACAATGTCATTTTGAATGATATTTAGTTTCATTTTTAATCACCAAATACTCTATATTCATCTGTGTTATTTTGCATGATTGCGACCCTGTTACAGTATGATTTCCCCTTATTATGAAAAATATGCTATTCCTTAAAATTGTCACACCCAAGAAACATGACTTGTTCTTTTTCTACATGCTTTCCATTTGATCAGTTTTTACAAATATTGATGTGTTGACTGCATTCGTCAAGCTCAAGCTTCAACCCTAGTTATTCAAACAATTTTTTTTCTTTAATTTATGGGAAATTTAAGTTTATCAATATCTACAAACCAGGTTTATTATTATAACTGAACATTTTTTTCAACTGAAATAAAAAAATATATACAAAAACATAAACTTATGTTATTACAGCTAATTGCCAAGGCATTATTTCCCATTTTTATTTAGTTTATTTTGATGAACTAAAAAAAAAAAAACTAAAACTGAGCAAATAAAAATGTATTTGAAAAAAACTATATAGATAAAACAAACAAAAAATACAGCAAAATTACTAAGATTTTAACTGAAACTAAAATGAAAACAGAAAATATAAAAATATTAGCATCTCAATAAACAAATAGCATCTCAATAATACTAAAATAACTGCTACAACTAACATCTGGTGTCAAAATTGCCAGCCTGAGTGACAGCTTTATTTATGCTCAATGTGTGAACCTGTTTCTTTGAACCTTCTGGTGAATTATTATTATTATTTTTTAATAAATGTTGATCATTTAATATTGATTGCTATAAAATTGCAAGAGCACACAAATCAGGTTTTTTTTATATGTTAGGATTAAAAATATTTTTATTTTGGCAAATCTCAAATTTTGGTAACAGGGTTGTCAAAATGTGCAAACCCCATATTTAATTAAAAGAAAATAAAACAGCTCATATATTATTTAATTTCTACACCAGAATAGGTACAAAGGTTGAAAGTAACATGGCGTAAAATTTAGCATATTTAAATCTGTCACTCAATGATCAACATTTTCTCAAGGTTAAGTATGTCCTTTTCACTGCCCGTAACAAACAATTGTCGGTCTCTCCAGTGGTCAGTGTTCAGCGATGGGAGCGTCTGCAGGGTGAGAAGGCTCAGCTGGAGCAGAGTTTTGAGCGGGAGCTGAAAGCACTCCAAGAGGAGCAACAGCAGGAGCTCAAGGCCCTACAGGAGAGACTGGTAGAGGAGCACAACTCTGAGATTCAGCGACTCCGGCAACAACAGAACAGCCACCTGGTGCAGCTACGCTCCCAGCACCAGGACCAGGTGAGACGAGGAAGTAACAGGGTGTAAAGACTGGGGCTGAATCCGAAATTGTGCCCCTAAATATTCCCTACATTAGTCCACTAAAACTGTTCACTTGAAGGAGTGGATAAAAATGAATTCGGACAGCCGTTGAGCATACATCGGTTGTACACATTATTGCTCTGCATTGTGGGATTGAATGAGTGCACTCGATAACGTCCACAACTACAAATGGCTGTCCCCTCAAATAGCGCCCTATTTAAGGGTATAGGGGGCTATTTCGGATTCAGCCTGAGATTATCATTGACACACCTTGAAGAGGATCTTATTTTAGCATTATACACAAAGGACTGCATGGTGTGAAGGCTCAGTGAGGATTAAGAAAGCCTGGAAGGTGTTTGCATGTTTATGTAGTCTGAAAAGTGACCCAAAGTATACTTCAATTTTGACGTGAACTAGTTTAAACTAGTTCTGTTGGCAAAGATATTTCCCTCTGTGAATTCTGCGTTGGATTCAAGTTTGGTGAACTTGACACACAAATTGATATACTATAGCCGCGTTTCCACCGCAGGAACTTTCCCCAGGAACTAGGGACTCTGTGTGTTTCCACCGCAGGAACCAGGGTCTAAATGAAGTTCCAGGTAAATATCCCCCCCTCAGAAAGTCCCTGCTGGCGAGGTAGTACTTTTTCAAAGTTCAGGGGTGGGACTTGGGCACTGAACATGCTGATTGGTTGAGTTCACGCAGCATTTTGATTGGTTGATATTTTATTTCAACCACCATTTTTAAAAGTCTGTTGCGGTGCGTGCAGTAAGAGTTGTTTGCTATCCGAATCAACAATGTAGTTTAAAAAATACGACCGATGGACCGATGACGAGGTTCAGGCTTTAAAGCTGCAGTCGGCAAGTCTGGCAGATTGGGTCGACTTAGCCAAAATTTTGAATGTTTACAACTCTCATGCCCCTCCCCCACTACCAGCGAGCACCCTCCCATCGAGGTCGTGCTCGTCAGTGCGTGTGTACCTGATTTTCTGTGAACGCGTCCGTCTCTTCAGCATCGATCAACACCATGGACTCGGAGGTAGGCTGCCCTGGCTAATCTACCCATAGATAGCAATAACCGAGGAATTGGAAGCTTGTTAGTAGATTTTCTCTCCGCCATCACGCTTCATGCAATCTTCAGGCGAACTCCAGGCGTGTCGTGTGCATGTGATATTGTAACGTGCGCGAGGGAGGGGGGATCTGTGGCGTGTGCACGACCTGTGATTGACAGTCAGATCTCACACCCCCCTGCGCTGATTGGACCCGATGATCCGGAGCGGTGGAGTTAGAAGCTCGGGTTTTTTCTAAAACCACCTTATTTATGTTGTTCTGTCGGATTATAGTGTCGATTTCACTGAATATGATAAAAAAAATGCTGCCGACGGCAGCTTTAATAAGCTTAAATTCAGAGGATGAAATCCAGCGGGAACTGTAAAGTAGCGCGCAGTCCTACGTCACCGGATTAATTAGCCTAATCTTCACGGTACTTTAGAAAGCGATGGAAACGCAGACAGCAACAGGTCTAGGGGGGAAAAAATATCCTGGGACAAATTGTCGGTGGAATTTCGATAGAAACACGGCTGATGTGAATTTTATATGGACGGTCGAATATACGTTATACAGAAATTGCTGCATTTGAGCAAAAATAATCTAATATTCCAGAGCTCCTTTTAAACGCTGAAAAACAACCGTTTTTGTTGTTAGATCGAGGAGATGAGTGAAAACCATGAGACGGCCATGGTGGAGATGGAAGCGACTCATGGTGCCACACTGGCCACTTTACAGGAAGAACACACCAGAACCATCAAGAGTGAGTCCCGCTGACAGACACATCCATCACACTCCCAGAAATCAAAGCGACTGTCTAAAAACCTAGCTAGCTGCCTACTTAGACAGCGTTATTTGAGCTAGAAGGTCTATAGTAGCAAATACAGTAGGTTTGGCCCACTAAGAGAGCTCTGGTAACTTCTGCTTAACAACATCAATACTGACTGTTGAATCCAAACTGTGTGTTAATTCTTCTTCATCAGTGTGTTCTTACTAACATGAACTGGTTGTTTCTTTTTAGACCTGAAGATGGCACATGAGCAGCAAAAGAGGTCAATGGAAGAGGAATTTGAGAAACTCAGACTCTCACTGCAGGTACTGCATGTCTTCACTCTGAATGCCAACATGTGTTGTATTTATGAGGGAACGTGTAAAGGTGTGTGTTTCTGTGCTGTGTTTAGGATCAGGTGGACACGTTGACATTTCAGAACCGCACTCTGCGAGACCGAGCCAAGCGTTTTGAAGAAGCACTGCGCAGAAGCACGGATGAGCAGATAGTGGTAACGTACTGTCCTTGAAGTTCTCTTTTGATTTGTGTGTGGCCAGTGGTATTTAGAGAAAAGTTCATCCCCAGGAAATGTTTCATTTTTTTTCACTCTATTTTACAGTATGTGCACTTTCAATGTACTTACAGTGTACTTACCAAGAAAGTACTGAGTAATATAAGGTAACTACATGGGTTAGGTTTAAGGTTAAGGTTTTAAGGTTAGGTTTAGGGGTAGGTTCAGGAGGTAGGTACATAGTTCAGGAGTAGGTACATAGTTATTACCCAGTTATTGTAATTACTACAATAAGTATATATTATGTACATGTGAAACAGGACTGTAAAATAAAGTGGCAAATTTTTTATCTCCAAACATTTGTCCTCTGTGTTCTTCAAAAGAAAGATCTGGAACGAGGGTGAATGATTGCAGAATGTTAATTTTTTAGTCACCGTCCTTATCTAGATTACACCTCGGCTCACTCGACATCCAGGGATGCGTTTTAAACAGTGTTGAAGGAGTTTGCATACTGGACACTTGTTTACTTTCTTTCCTTCTCTATACTCTTAAAAATAAAGGTTTCAAAAGTTGTTGTTTTTTTTAAACGATGCCATAAGGGGCTTTTGCACTGGAGGGACGCTTTCATAGTTCCTATAACTATTGGTGGAAGAACCTGCTTTTTGGCGTGTTCGCACCGCAGGAACTGGGAATGACTTTAGTTATAGGAACTAAATTAGCTCTTACTTCAGAGTAGGGTCTAACCCAGGAAGTACCAGTGATGTAAGTGTACTTTAATTGAACGATCGCATGCCATATGAAACACCACAACCCTAAAGGTCATGTAAACACACTAATCGTAAACACGAGTTGTCTAGTTAAAAATTGGATATGAACGGGGAGCTTGGGGATTATTTTGATACCCAAGTTCCTGAGTTGGCCGTGCCATAAACTTAAAACATAAACTAAAAAAAGAGAGGAGAACGATTGCTGCTGTGACTGCAAATCTTTATTAGTTTTTTTTCTTGTCGTTAAAGTAGTGCATATTTACATACGTATATAAAAAATCATTTGAAGCATATTGTATGTTTTATACACAGCTAAAATAGCCTGTATTTGAACGCAATTCCGGAATCTTCAGCAAGCTGACTATAGATAGGGTTGCTAAATATCTTTTTGGCTTCAAAAAGATTTCCCCAATAAATAGGCAAGAATAAACCTGGTGTCCTCCATGATTCCTGTTCTTTCCGACAACAAAGCACTTGAATGCGACGAGCTTCCAATCACGACTTCTGAAGTGGGAAGTAGGAAATATCCAATAGCACTGCAAGTTGTCGTAGGATATGTAGTCTCTTAGCCCTCCTTTTTGCTCTTTCAATCACATAATTTATACGTCTACATTCCATCTCCGTTATCACGAAACCCAAGACACAACAAAAACACAGCTCCGATCACGCCGTCCTCCATCCTCCAGCTGTTGAATGCTGTGCGTTAATTTATGTCACTTCAGAGTTCCTACTAGCGGTGTAAATGCAACCAGGAAAATGGCCCTAGGGGAAAATGTAGTCCTCGGGGGACCGTCCTGGAGGCTATTTCCTCTAACTGAGTTCCTATAACTACCCAGTTGCAAAAGCCCCTATAGAAGAGACATTTTTGGTTCCCCAAAGAACCTTTCAGTAAGTTCTTAAAAGAAAGTTTTTTCCTTAGTGTGAAGAATATTTTAATAATCTAAAGAACTATTCTGCACTCTAAAGAGTCTTTTGTGGAATGTAAAGGACCCATGGATGTTAAAAGTTCTTCATGGAACCATAGATGCCAATTAAGAACCTTGATTTTTAAGAGTGTACCTGGTTTAGCTAATACATTAAAAGAAAAATTAATTGATTCATTAAATTCTTAATTGTGTTACTTAATTAAAATGGTTGTAAGAAGCTTATACTGTACATAGGCATACTTTATACTTAATAAATTGTAGTTAATTTATATTTTATCAAATAATTATAATCAAATTCTGGTAATTATATGATTAGATGTGATTAGCTATGTGATTCAGATTTGAAGTAATTTGAATTTGTGTGTGTGTACAGGATGCTCTTGCTCCATATCAGCACATTGAGGAGGACCTGAAGAGTCTTAAAGAGGTTCTGGAGATGAAGAACCAGCAGATTCATCAACAGGAGCTCAAAATTTCAGAGCTGGAAAAAATGGTGAATTACAGTGGAGAAAGAGATGGCTTTAATTATTAAAATCTCCATGAAATTAGATGTTTTGTGACTTTTATTCCCTGTACTCATAAACAAAAGTTTAGTTTTAGCAGATATGTGTAAAATTGACAGTCTTTTTTATAGGAAAATAGGCCAAAAATATTGATGACTCATGTTGCACTACACAGATTTCTGTCCAATCAAATTCTCTATAAAATGAGAATGTCCCTCCCCCAGCCAATCAGAAAGTAGCCAATCATAGTTTGTGGCGTAACTAAAGTAATAAAAAAAAGACCACCCCTGCGTCTGAAATTGCGTACTGTCCGAGTAGGTACTACATTTGAATTTACATCGCAAAATTTGGACGTACTACATCAGCCATGTGTTTTACCAAAGCAATAAGCCCTGTGAAGTCGCACCGCGTCGTGCCTAACAACGTAAAACACGGCTTCAAGGGGCTTATTGCTTTTATAAAACGGTTACTCCATAAAAATATTTATTTTATTCATATAATAAACACCAGCAACAAAAAATACGTGTTAAACGTTATTACACATTTATTCCTCCGCCAAGCAATGTAGTTCTCGGTCAAATCGGTAGAATCAGTCAACATCCCCCCCCCCCCCCCCCCAACCACCCCCCCCATATAATTAAACACTTATTATATCCTCTGATATCACTGGAGTTTCCATCTCATTTGATTTTACATAACAAGGAATACATCACTAAGTTCTCCTTTGAAAGTAGAAGTGTCGGTCTTTCAGTGATTTAGTGTGTTTGTCATGTTTTTGCACAGGCCCAAAAGAACGTTCTGTTGGAGGAGCGTATTCAGGTGTTGCAGCAGCAAAATGAAGACCTAAAAGACAGGATTGACCGCAACGTCGCAACGTCCAGGTCTTTATAAAACATTTCTAGTTCATACCATTCGATTTTCTGAGTAGAAAGTAAATCAAATACAAAATTCTGTCATAAAATTCTAGACTGTGCATGCTAATAGGTCCTTAACTCAATCTGCTTGCAATTCATCACATCACTCTCTATAAGGCACAGCTGGTTGGTTTCTGCTATATCAGTAGTCAATGATCTCGCTGTTCAACCTTCAAACCCTCCACCTTCCCCAGCTCCACCTGTATAGATCAGCTATGGGTAATCATCCATAGCATCATGTCTTACTTGCTCACAGCAGCGTGTGTGTATTGGCACTATCAAGTCCCGTACTTGCTCTGCAGCAGCAACAGCAACAGCGTAGCAGATCTACTCCGCCAAGACCAAACATATCAACATTGTCACGTTACCAATGCCATGCCAAACACTCTGAGAGTTGTCATGACAGAAACTCTTATTTCAAAAGAGCAATGAAATTGTGATTTCCTTACTATGACTACTTTAAGGCCACATTCACATGCAGTTAAATTCAGTTATCAGTTCACCTTTTAGTGCTTAATAATTTAGTAATTTACAGGAGTGACAACTGCATTCTACATTTATACGCATTATGAGTAGAACGGAACTAAACAGTTAGTTGTTAATGACGTATTAAAACGTGTATCAGAGATGTGTGTCTCTTCTGTATGTGTGCATTGCAAGAAAACCACAAGGAAAGAGTTATGAGCCTTGACTCGGCAGATCGAGCTCTGCGTAGGGGAGGAGCCTTACAAGCATAAAGAAAGCACAACGCCTTACAAACACGGAACGATAATTTAGGGGATACACTCCTGTATTTGAATGCGGTTGTCACTCCTGAAACTTTACAGTGTGTACGTGGCCTAAAGCTACAGAAGAATTCTCATTAGTTGTTTCCTCTATTCTACCAGGCAACTGTCAGAGGAAAACGCCAACCTGCAGGTGTACGTTGAGAAAGAGAGCAACGAGAAGAAGCGACTGAGTCGCACCAACGAAGAGCTTATGTGGCGTCTTCAAACGGGCGAGTTGAGCCCTCGAATGTCTCCCACCCAGTCTCCTCTTCATCGACCAGTCTCTGGTCCTTCTTCACCCTCCCGACAACAGCCCTTCCCTAGATGAGTGTCCAATTCTCCGCCACTATCTTTGACACTCTGTTTTGTTCCTTTTTTGTATCTTTAACTTATATTTCTCATCATGTGGTTTCTGATTGGATGGAACAGAAGATGCTTCCACACCTCTTACCCAGTGCGTTTTCTGTTTCATCACGTCTCAACTTACTCGTTACTGTATTTCGTTGTAAGTTGCTCTTACTGAACATTGATAGGCTTTAATACAGTAATCAAGGTTTGAGTTTGAGCATTACTGAACAAAATAGATGAAGGCAAGTATTTAGTGAAGGGAAAGCTCACCCATTATTTTGTCATTATTTACTCATTCCAAACCTGCATGACTGACTTCATTGTGGAACATAAAACTTTTTTATGCAATGACAGTACAATTAATGGGGACTTAAGCTTTTACGCTTTACAAATTGAAGTTCACTGATCATTTTCAACTTTCAGTGAGTTGAACAAAATCAGTCATGAAAGAATCATTCAGTGGTACTTTTCCCAAAAGCATTGCTAGCCAGTTATGATCTCAAGTTCTGTTGTTAGGGTTAGGGTCAACATTTCTGTTTCCCGAAACCATAGTCCCAACGAACATTTGCAAACAGCATCGCAAAGTTGTGTGGTTGGCACGACATCTCTCAACCTGTGGTTAGCAGCAGTTTCTTGGTAATATGACATGTGGACTTAAATTGATCATGTTCTTGAGCACAATAAGCAAGCAACATGCAGTACATTCTATACCTTTTATTCCATACATATTCCAGTTTCATTCTACATCTTATAGTTTGTCAAGAGAATGAAAGCGCCGTTTTTAAAGAATGCTCATGTGCTCTAGTACTCCGGGAAGTGAGGTAAGAGAAAACCCACAATTGAATCATACATCTGGAAATAAAGCAAAACAATGGAGATTAAAAGTAGTCCTTAGACACCATGTTCATTATTTACAGCAATAATCTGAGAATAAATAATCTTTGACCGGTTAATTAGTAGAAGTTATTACTCCACCACCTGAGGGACATCATAAACAACTGCTCTTTATTGTTGAACCAATGTGGTTTGAACAACAGGTTTGAGACAAAGTTACTGTTTACTTTGGGGAAACAGTCATAACAAGCAGGTTGATTTCTCCAAAGATGCATGATACTATGGTAGTTGCACAGCGAGTTATGTTGTTGTACGGAAAAAGCACACCAAACTGTTTATTAGAAACTGGATCACCCAATTAATTAAAAACCAATCCATTCAAAGGAACGGTTCATTGACCAATTGGACATTTGCTATTTTTCTCACAAACAGCCCAAAGACCAAGGAAAGATGTCAAGATTTTCAGTGAATTACGACCAATAAGATTTTGGTTCGTTCTTACAGTCGTGTGACTTTAGTAGACTTGGAATATAGTGCACAAGTTGTATAGATCACTTTTAATACACTTTTATGGTGCTTTGTGTGATTTTTGAAGCTTGAAAGCATCGTTCCCCATTCGTTGTAATTGCATGGAAAAGAGCGAACAGCACATTCATCAGAATTTCTCCTTTTCAAAAAGTTTTTGTGTTCCACAAAAAGGTTTGTCATACGCATTTGTTAAAGTTGTTCCTTGAACAAATGTAACGGAGGCAAGCTAGTTAGAGCTGTGCAAGTAAACCTCACTCCCCTGGCCGCAAGAGGCCTCCCATGCCGGAGACGCAGGTTCGAATCCCGCTCGGAGCGGGTTGAGTAGGACCAGTTATATTGGTGCCGTGACCCGGATGTGAGTGAGGTTTAGGAAGATGATTAACAGAGGCCAGCTAGTAAGAGCTGTGTGAGTAAACCTCACTCCCCTGGCCTCAAGAAGCACACTGGAGACTGTGGTCTTTAGCATCCTTGTAAGTGTGCCCGCATCCCACATAGGACCGGTTTGACAAACATGATCCTACATTAGAGAGAACAGAAAAAGGAACATTATTCTCCTTTCTTTACTTTAATACTTTGTGTCCATCACAATGTTGTGCATTATGATGTTTCACAGGCCATTTTGAAATGTACCTTTTTGTACCTTCTACTCTGATGGATTTGGCTCTTGGGCTTGCGCTGAGGTGAAAAGTCTTCAACCTTTGCCTATGGTCTCAAGCTTTTCCAAAGATTGATCAGGACATCATCTATACCAGTTTTACTAGGAATATCTGCCTTTTTTCAAAGGAAAGCCACCCACCAGCAACCTTCTGTGCAAGCCGAGGCATTACTGTACTCGACACACTCAACAGGAAAACATCTCTACAGGCAAGTTTATAATGGACATGTCATTCAAATGAGGTAAATACTTTGTCATAGTTATATGGTCTAGGGCAGGGTTCACCAATCTCGGTCCTGGAGGGCCGCTGTCCTGCAGAGTTTAGCTCCAACCAGCTCCAACACACCTGTTTGAAAGTTTCTAGTATGCCTAGTGAGACCTTGATTAGCTGGTTCAGGTGTGTTTAATTGGGGTTGGAGCTAAACTCTGCAGGACAGCGGCCCTCCAGGACCGAGATTGGTGAACCCTGGTCTAGGGGGTTAAATGTTGATGCAAACGTGATTTTAACAAGTACTTACACTTTTTAAGGTGGTTCATCCACATGTTGTAACCACTATACAAGGATGCTAATATTAGCATGGACTGACAATTCAGTAGTGTAAATGACTTGCAAAACTTCAACCTGCCGTCTTTACCTTCGTCTTCTCACTCATGTTTGTGAGAGAAAACAACCCTCATGCCTTCATCTCAGCTAACCTTGTTTACAGAAATCTCCAGAATGCATTACACTGTAAGAACTGCCTGTAAACTTGACGCCATAGGTATCAGTCATGGCTGTTTGTGTCTCTCTTCTCTGTACAGTGTGTATCATAAGTCTTCCGGTTGCTCTAACCCAGATAATATGCTTAAACTGCATTCACATGGACACTACTGAGGGCATTTGACCTACTTTGTAGAGACTGCATAATATTAAACTGAAAGGTTTGCGAAAGTACTACAGAACATAACGTTAGCATTTTACATTAGCAATGCGCCATCATGAGTACCTCACTTGAAATGAAAACGCAGGCCTCTACAGAGATTTCTTGTTTATTATAATACATTCAGGGTCTCAAAGCCATGGTCTCAATACAGGAAGTTCTCTAGTCGTGAATAAGAACCTGAAAGTATTCAAACTGCACCTGTGTTTATCTTCCCTGAATGTCCTATAACAACTGTCCTGTATATTAGGTGGATCATTTGAACGTATATACGCACTTGCATTCTTGCTGACGTTGAGGTAAAAGTCTGGATTCAATCTTTGGGAACAGTAGAAAAGAGTTAGGAAGTCGTATTGTTCATGAATGTTTCATTATTTGATGTCTTTAGGGGAAAATATACACGTTTTATTTTATGTCCAAGTGTACTTAGTAGTGCAGCTATTAGTGATTACATTTTTATGAGTTGCTCAAATGACCATGATTGATTTTTTTAAGATAAAATCATTATTTTACATTATTCAGCCTTAACATTTGTGCAAACAGAGAGCAAAAATGGCTGTTGCCATTGCAAACCATGATGGCTGATGTTATACCATTGTACTGGTTAATTTATTTCCTGCTCATTCTCAGAGAATCATTACCTCCTGTCTCAGTCAGAGATTTAGCTCAGGTTAGGAAGGTGCGTCACAAATGTCATTTCACTGTACATAATAATGTAAACTAAATGTACTGTATCTACAGTATATAATGTAAACTAAATGATACATTTGAAGGTTGGTGTCAATGTAATATCAGACTTGTACATGTATTTCACTCAGCAATTAAATCAAAAGCGCTGAATGAAATATTGAAATTTCAAACCAACTACCTGTTTGCCGAGGAAAATGCTACTCTGTCAAGGTTCCTTGGGTGTGCGCTTGGATTAATTTCATCTCTGCTTTTGACATATAAATGAAAGGAAAACTTCAATTAACCAGGTTGTGAAATGCACTGAGTTTTTTTTTTGTTTTTTTTTCTGTGTGTGTCCCATGGACATGATTATTGAATTTCTGAATGTTTCTTCGTATTCTTAAAGGAACAGTTCAGCCGAAAATGAACATTTACTCACTCTCAAACTCGTGTAATTTTTGTCCACAAAACGAGTTTTGAAGAATCTTACCCTTGTGGAAAAGAAGTGCACTTAATTGTATTGAATGTGCGCTTGTAGTGTACTTAAAAATAATTTGGTACTGGCAGAAAATATAACAATTATAAAATAAAAAGCCACTTAAGTGTACTTGGAGTGCTTTTCAATTACTATATTTATTAGCACACTTATGTGCACTTTTAAACATTTTACTTTAAAGTACATTTTAAATCATTGTTTAAAATACATATTAAAGCACATACTTGATTATAACGAACTGTAGTGTGTTATTCAATATTACATTTAAAGTTAATATATTTAAAATTGAGTTAAACTTTATTTTAAGGTGTCAGTATTACAGTGTGAAAGTACTGAGTAATAAAAATTAACTACATGTACTTACTATAGGGTTAGGATGAAGGTTTGGTTTAATTGTATGTAATTATGCATAATTTATAGTTATTACTACAGTAAATACATGTAACGTGTAACAATGACACTGTAATTATAAATATTACAAGTATTACCAATTATTTTACATTTTAGTTTATCATAAATAGTTTTAGCTTGTCCATAATCCAGCCATATTTCAAAGACAATAGAATTATTAAATGATGTATAAAGATGTATTTAAGTCCTATTTAAGTGAAAAGCTTTGATGCATTTTTATATTTAATTGCAAATAACACACAATTAACTGTCTGAAAACATATCATTCAGTTCACTCTTAAGTATATTCATTTAAAGTATGTTTTTTCCATAAGTAGCCTGCTCTTTTTATGCTAATGTATACTTCTTTTTCATAAGGGAATGTAGCGTTTTTCCGTACAACAACATTTCATAGCTCATCATAAAAACCAACATAAATATCATAAAATGTAATACATATGACTAGTGTGCTACGTTCCAAGTTTTCTAAATTCATACTATGAACTGGCATTGTATGGGCGAAAGCTGCATGAAGACTTCAAAATTCTTACGAGTTTGATACAATATAAAGGCCCATTCACACCAAGAGTGATAACTATAACAATAACTATATTAGCGTCCACACCAATGAACAATATTGTTCTGTTTTTTCTAAGTGCGCACTGCAGTTTTGTCGTCTGTCACTTTAAATGCTCGAGCTCTTTAAAACAGGATGGATTCTGATTGGCTGTCGATGTTTTTATCGTTCTTCAGCTGGAAAAATGGTTATAGTTTTGGTGTAGAATCTTTTATTATTTTATATTTAGAAAGAACTACATCTTTATCGTTATAATTTTCATCCTTGTTGTGAATGGACCTTAAGGGTGACTAAATAATGACAAAATGTTTATGTTTTGATGAACTATTCCTTTAAATGGAATAAAAACACAACTGTCAGTTATTAAGTATTTAAGGGAGGATTGTACCATGATTGTGTTAATGAAATGTCCTCTTGTTTTTTTTGTTTTTTTCTCTTCTCCTAATTTGTGTTGTACAGCTTATGAGCTTTATGTGTGATCTGTGTTACAACACGTTATTGGAAAAGCATGTCTTAACGCTGTGATATGCAGTCATTTGTTTGATTCAAACCTTGTTAGTGTAGCTAATCACTGTTGCGATGCATTCAAAAAACCCTTTTGATGATTATGTTGCACTTTATTGCACTTTGGGTTTAAATATTAAAAGATCATGTAAAAGCATCCCGTTTCTACTTTTAAATTAGCTGAAAGTCAGCTACAAGGCTTTTGAAGTTATATTTCCATATAATACATTACACCACTTTCTAAGAACACAAGCACATAATCTAAGAACATAATCTGGATTCATCAATTGTTTTTAGACATGAAATGCTGAATGATATCAATGGGCAAGGGGAAGATAATGGTGGAGTTTCTTTCTGCTGCGATTGTGTTTAGAGTCTGGAGGTATCGCAGCTGAAGAGCTGATGGAGACTCAGACATCACCAGAGACGCTTCCTTCAGGGCCCGCGAAGCGTTCATCTCACCCTCAGCTGCAATCACCTGCACACACACACAACAATAATACACTTGAGATCCCTGAAGGCCTTTAGAGCATTGAGAAATTGCAAGACAAACAGCTCAACTTAAGGGGAAAGTGGGTATTTTTTGTCATTTAAAAATAATTTCTCATATCCCAGTTTATGAGGGGGTACAAAATAGGGCCTGAAAACAAAATGAAAATAAAAGTGACTTATTTTCAGTCACACATCACAGGTGGCGTTAACTACTATGTACTAACATTCACTGCCTACAAGACTATGGATTTACTGTGTAACTACATGTTATTTAACTACAGTTAAATTTATTTAACTACAAATTCCCACACTTACAGCTAATGAGTTTGAGACATGGTTGTGTTTCAGTCTAGGGTTAGGCTTATGATTATAGGGGGTTGAGTTGTGGTTACGTTTGGGGGGAAAGTTAACAGTGTAACTACACGTTAATTAAATGTAATTGCAATGCACCAACATGTATGTGAGTCAAAATCTGTTAAATTGTAATAAGGGAACAACAGTTTTAGAACGTGATTTTTCACTATTATTTACTACAGGATCTGCATTTCCATGGGTTTAAATAAAAGATTTTTGTTATAAGAGGCAATGAAAACAATTTAGTGCATCAAAACCACTCCTTACCTGGTAAAATAAATAAATAAATTTAACTTGACTTTCAAAAGTCAATGATTTGGGCCAGCTTTTTGACAAGCCAAACATGTCAGTCTCTGGGTAATGTAATTTATTTAAGCATCAAAAAAAACGTATTCCGTACAATAAGTATAATGAACGACGCAAACGAATCTTGAAAGTCAAACATATTTCCCCCCTCATGCACATTATCACGTCAGTCAAAAACTGAGGCTGGCTGTCGTGGAATATTGGAACTAAAAACATCAACACTCACTTGACACTCAGTCACTTCACTGAATACTTTCCGGCTAAGAAATAAATAATTATTACCTAACAATCCATCTGTTTTCAAATTCACATTATTTGAATATCACAGCATCGATGTCTGTCAAAAAATAACGCGCACAATTAAACGCTAGTACTATTTACAAAAAGCAGAGATCCAGGGAGTACACGCTTTTCCTGGAAAACCCACACTTTTGAATGCATCATTGCTTTCCGAGAAGAGAAAATGGCAAAGGTGATTTTTATAAAATGTAGTGTGATCACTTCTTGTTTAAAAGATTAAAGCAATTATCAAAGTTTGATCAAATGTTTAAAGGGGTGGTATAATGCCCTATTCACAAAATGTAAAATAAGGCTTCGATGTCCCCAGAGTGTGTATGTGAAGTTTTAGCTCAAAATACGCCACAGATATTTTTATATAGCATGTTAAAATGGTCACTTTTTGAGGGTGAGCAAAAACGCACCGTTTTGTGTGTGTTCCTTTAAATGCAAATAAGCTGCTGCTCCTGGCACAGGGGGCGGAGCTTCAACAGCTTGTATACTTTTAAGTTTCAAAAACTTTTAGCCTTTTATGTTCAAACCGGAGTCAGACAATGATGGAGAGACTCTAGAAGAAATGACAACATGTAGAATGCAACAGGACGTTTCTGAATGGTTAGTTGGTGAATTTATATAGCTGATGTGTATATCTTCTAGTCATTGATTAGCATATTCTGTCATGATAATCTATAAATTGTGTTCGGGGGGCGGGGTTTATGTAAATTCTAGGGTTGGTGATGTCACTAAGCCGGGAGGAATGTTGTGTAGTCCATACCAGCCGTTTGTTGTAGTCCTTAAAAAGCGATTAAAACAAAAACAAATATCTCCCTTTGCTTTGAACTTTGAGCGTTGTAACTTTGCATATGTTGTTTATGCTCAAACAGCAACATTACACACTAACTAAAGTTAGAAAAGTGAAATCATAATCAACCACCCCTTTAATTTTTTACATGATTTGTTACATTTAATTAGCAGATTTTGACTTGTGTATGTAATAAGTTAATTCTATCAAATAGTAAGTGCATAGTAGTTTTTGGAAAATCTGTTAGGAAACAATCATTATCTTTAAGGTTTATTTATTATGTGCTGCCATTGTGTTCGTTGTGGATTGCATGTATTTGCTAAGACAATGCACTGCAACAAAACAAAGCTTCTTCTTTTACCATGTGTTATTGAAACTAAATATTCACTGTGTATTAAACTAAATATTCACCATTGTGTGATATCTTCGTTTTGCTTATTTTTACAACCCAGATTCAATGTTGGGCCCTTTATTTGGGCAGTATTGAGCTGACTTTCATAATGAAATACATGAAGCACTGCATTAGAGTTGGTCTCACCTTGGCACGGGCTTCTCGAGTTGCTTCAGCCTCTGCAGCCATGGCTCTCTGGAGCTGGAGCGGCAGTTTAACATCCTTGATCTCCACTCGCTCCACTTTAATGCCCCACACGCCAGTGGCCTCATCCAAGGCAATCTGTCATCAAGATGTTACAAAGCTTTCAGGATCTGTGAGTATGATATACCCTTCTCAGGGGCACATCTGTACACATAAAGAAGGAGTCTCGGCTAGTAGGCTATATTGCGTGTGAGGATGTTGGAGGTGGAGATTTGTAGCCTTTTCTCACAGCACTTGATATAATTAAACTTATCAATTTGATGGCGGTGATTGACAGCCGCACATTCTCCTCAAAACATTGGATTCATCCATGCTGTGCCGTGCCGAGGCACAACCCACGTAAAGTTGATAATTCCGCTAATAACTGCAATTGCAGATTTCAAACAGAGATGGCGACAAAGAGGTAAAACTACGGACTGCAGCTTTAAAATTTAGCGATTTGTTTTTAAAGCTTTTGCTGCTTTTTATTTAGTTGGCATTAAACGGAAGTTGTGATAGTGTTTTCTTCCCTATTGTGACGTATATCTGAGAGAAACGACTTCTCGAACAAGAACAAATGTAGGACGGGACTTGATTTTGTTCATGGGGAATTGATTGGATGGTCGTGGTTTGCTATTGGTCGATCTCATGTGAGTGACAGGTGGCCCCGCCCTCGCGCCAGTAAACACGTCACCAGAGAGGAGAGTTCTTGTACCTGCATGCTAGATGAGATGCCCTCTCGGTCAGACAGCAGCTCAGACAGGTTCTTTGTGCCCAGGACGTTTCTCAGGGTGGTCTGTGCCAACAGCCGTGTTGCGTGGTCTGCATTGGACACGTTGACAACGGAACAGATCGGGTCAAAGACACGAAAGTACACCACACCGTCCACAACCACAGTCACAGAGTCCTTCGTCAGGAACTGTTCTCACATAAACACATACAGATGCTCATCAAATCCTGTTGATTTAACATTCTATTGGCATGACTGTTTTATTTGGCAAACTTTGGGTTGTCATAAGGGCTACATACCTGTAACCAGTGTTGGGGGTAATGCATTACAAGTAACGTGAGTTATGTAATTAAGTCACTTTTTCAGGCCTATACTGTAAACCAGGGGTGCCCAACCCTGCTCCTGCCGATCGACTGTCCTGCACAGTTCATCTCCAACCCTAATCAAACACACCTGAAGCAACCAATTAAGGTCTTCAGGATCACTTGAAAATTAAAGGCAGGTGTGTTTGATTAGGGCTGGAGATAAACTGTGCAGGACAGTCGATCGGCAGGAGCAGGGTTGGGCACCCCTGCTGTAAACAGTATGTATACTTACCTCTTGAGCAGGAATATCAAATGTCACAGTTCTCAAGTCCACCTTCCTGAATGTATCAGTACATGGCAGCACAAAGAAAATTCCTATAAAAGAAAAGTATAAACATTCAATGTTTCAAATATTCAAATGTAGAAAATTATATATATATTTGATCAGGGATACTCTTTATTAATGATTAATTACATTATATAAATATGCACAGTCATGTGAAAAAGAAAGTACACCCTCTTCGAATTTGATTGTTTTACATATCAGGACATAGTAAAAAATCAGTCTTTGTTTGTACAATTACACTGAATATCAACCTTTCCTGTCCACTCAGACTTTGATCCCGAGTTTATGGAGTGCATGACCATGAAAGTGTGACATCAGTAGCAAACAGCCAATCACATGCCTTGAAACATAGAGAAACTGGCGAAAGGCTGATGTTCCGCTCAAAGCCCTCCACGATGCTCATGGGAACTTTGCAAAACAGCGGTGGCCAGAGACGGATAGCATGCTGATACATCCATGCCTTGAACTTCCCTGGGAGTCCTGACTTATCCACTGTTGACAGCCATGCTTTCAGCTCCATACTATGCACCGTTCTCTTAACCCTTTCATGCATGGTGTCCACATTTGTGGACAGTTAATTTAACTCCATTTAGGGCTCATTTATCGTGATATTTTTCTTTCCAAACCACTTGAGGGCAGTGTCAGTAGATTGACAGCAATATTGTAACAATGGTCTTGCATTCCAAATATTCATTGCTTGATGACATCATTAATCCAAGATGGCTGACACAGCGATAGCCATGTGCCAAATGCCTCAGGCATATCTGTGAAATACATGGATGTCAATTTTGGTGAAAAATAGTATGTACAGTAAAGTATGATGAATATGTTAGTATTTTAATTTATGAACTAAAATTTAGAGTAAAATGTAGTTTTTATACACCAAAAACTAATTGTCCAGGTACGTGGACGTCATGCAACAGTGGAGTCAGATTGCATAAAGTCTGATTTCTGTAACCTGCTAGTATATCTGTTCTATTTTTTCAAAGATGTTATGAATGGTCTTATATTGTAATAAAACAGACATTTATCAAATATATCAACATAAATAACCATTCAAAATGACATATAATGGCTTTAAATGGCAACTTTACACATGCATACGGAGACAAATTTATGTTACATTTTAGATGCTGATATAGCTGAGATTATTCAATATGAAGTAAGATCAGGATGAAAATATAATAAGTTGTTACAATCAGCAGTGAATGTTTTCCATGATGCCCATATTGGTTTCAGTTAAATATATGTAACTACCGTTAAAGTTCCTACAATATTATTGTTTTTAATAACTGAGCTGATATACATAGCATAACATGCCATAATAAAAACACAATGTGCTATATTGTCATCTGTGGCTTTATGTCCCATTTTACGTCTTTGTTGCATGGTGTCCACATACGTGGACAGTTAAATAATTTTTAAATAAAAATGAATTTTGTAAAAATGAAAATGTATTTCAATTTTAGCATAATAATAAAATAATAAAAAGAATCTAGATAATGTTTTCCATAATTCATGCATGAAAGGTTAAGGTCCCGCCACAGCATTTCAGTCGGGTTGAGGTCTGGACTTTGACTGGGCCACTGCAACACCTTGATTATTTTCTTTTTCAGCCATTCTGTTGATATTTGCTGGTGTTCTCGGGATCATTGTCCTGTTGCATGACCAAGTTTCAGCCAAGCTTTAGCTGTCGGACAAATGGCTTCACATTTGACTCTGGAATACTTTGAATTAGTTCATGGTCGACTCAATGACTGCAAGGTGCCCAGGACATATGGCTACAAAACAAGCCCAAATCATCACCCCTCCACCACCGTGCTTGACAGCTGGTGTGAGGTGTTTGAGCCGTGTTGGTCTCATCTGTCCAAAGGACATCGTTACAGAAGTCTTGTGATTTGTTCAGTTGCAACTTTGCAAACCTTAGTTGTGCTGCCATGTTATTTATAGAGAGAAGAGTCTTTCTCCTGGCAATCTTTCCAAACAAGACATAATTCTTCAGTCTTTTTCCAGTTGTATACTGACAGGAACTTTAACATTTAACATATTAACTGAGGCCTGTACAGACTGAGATGTAGCTCTTGGGTTTTAGCAGTGCCAGACTACTGCTTACCCTCTTAATTCCTATGGAAGCAGTAAGGTGTAGTTTTTCACGCATGTCTTCTCCATTTTGGCCTAGTTTTTGTTAAATAAATAATTACATGGTGTAATATGTCATGCGTTGTTATTCATCTGAGGTTGTATTTACCTAATTTTAAGACCTGCTAAAGACCAAATGAAGTCCTGATATGTAAAACCATAGAATTCAAAGAGGGTGTACTTTCTTTTTCACACTTCTTCAGCACTAACAATTTGGATTAATCTTATGTGTCCCTTTGATCAACGGGCTCCAGGTGTTAAATGGATTCCTATAAGCTGAAATTGAAAATGAAAAGCTTTTTCATACCAGGTCCTTTTGGTTTCTTGTCCACAATACGACCTAATCGAAAAATCACGGCCCTTTCATACTCCTTCACAATCTAAGAGTGAGCCAATGAGTACATTGTCCAATCAGTCTTAATTTACATAGATGATAATTACTGTGTTGAACAAGACATTGATTGTGTATTAGAAAATCTTCTTAAAGACACACCTTACCTTGATGCACATAAAAATGGTAACAGGAAGCAATCCAATGGTGAAAATGATGGCGATAAAGATAATGAACCAGCCGAAGCATCCCAGCGAGGGCGGTTTATCATCTGAAAGACATGGAGCCAAACATTTTGAAGGACTTTTTGCTGTTGTTGTGGGAGATCATTTAGAAATCAGCTTCGCTGCAATAATAATGATGTTACAATCCACCCTGTTACAACTTTTCCCCAATCAATCAATCAATCAATCAATCAATCAATCAATCAATCAATCAATCAATCAATCAATCAATCAATCAAATGTAGACACTTTTCTACAGCACAATAGAAATACAAGTAATGAATTATATTCAATGTTTTGTTCTCTTGGCAGCATTTGTCAGCTTCAATCATGTTACTCAAGTAAAACAATAAAAAAAGTTTAATAATATTTTTTTCAAACTAGCTAGCCCTTGCTAAGTTATCTTAAATGTGACTAAATGTGCAACCCTATTAATAATAACAGTTATTTTGTTGTTTTGTGTGTTTGATTTTATTTTTATTTTTTTGCCTATTTGAAATTTATGTCAATTGCTAGAAAATTAAAAATTAAGTTTATATAATAAGAACAGAAAAAGTTAATGTAATCTTTCATTTGACCTCCTGAGTTGGAGAAGAAGGTCCTACATCAGTATAACTGTATAACATATACATGTATAACTGAAACACATCAATTAAATGTATAACTGAAACACATTTAAACTTTATTAAAGAGGCCTCTTGAAAGTTTACTTGCAAACATGATACATGCAAACCAGACATGGAGATAATGCCCTGATATTGTTTAATCAATGGGATATTACATTTCATTTAACCCTGGATTACATGTCAGGTAAACATATCAAATTCCACAGAGACACCTCTACTGACTCACGTGTGCTTACGATCACGCGTATACAACATGTATTAGCATCACTGTCCTTATGAACTTAGTCATGTTCAATTGATGGTGATGTTATTGCCATTGCATTTTTGTACAATAAACCCTATTTTCATGTTAATAGCATTGTGAATTATTACAAATCACAGTTTTTTTTGTTTTTTTTTTAGTTTAAAAAGGAATGTTTTATTTAATATTGTTTAAGTATTTTAAAGATTTTGTTTAAGATCTAGAAATGTAAACAGGCATACCTTTTATTATATGTCTTCCATGTTCAGTCTCCCGGTCTTGGACTCTGATTACGGTGGTCATGTTGAGGAGCGACACAAGTGTAAGATGTGTTATGGAAGATGGCAGGTAACAGAAGCTTTTAACGTGTACTCACCTTCCCATGAGGGTGTGTCCTGCTTCCCGCTAGACCACAGTACTGGAGGAGGGGAGCATTCAGACTCATTTGATATCAGATGTGAATGTAAATACCATGAACCTGAATATTGTGTGGTGCAAAATGATTTTTTATTTGTTCAGGTATATTTATTAAATATTGTCTTAGCTGTAGTGGGAACTTTATAATTCAAAGATATCTGCACCATCACAAGGAAGGAAATATGAGATGTGTAATCACATAACATACCATCATACATGAAAAAAGCTGATATATGACCAGATATGACCTGTGTATTATGCCTGCTAAACTAAAAATCATATTATTTTGCTGTAATTGCTGGTTAAAGTGTTCATGACATAGATTTTTTTTTATTTTAATATGTTCCCTGAGGTTTACCTATAATGTTAATAAAGTTATTTTTGCACACACAAAAAATAAATAAATAATAATAATATATATATATATATATATATATATATGTGTGTGTGTGTGTGTCTGTGGAAAACCTTTTTTGTTTCTAACGTAACCTCAGTTCCCTGATAACGATAATGATGAGCATTGCATTAGTTTTGCTGACGCTATGGGGAAACTCTGTTTCTCCGAACACTGAAGACTGATTGGATCACGTTTATGCACCTGCACAAACAAATGGCATTTCAGCCCGCCAAAATGGGTAGTATATCGTTGGAATCTTTTGACTGAGGAGCGGCAAGCGTTGACTCATGAGTGAGCATAGTAGCATGGCCAGCCACGCAATGATCGCTCCAGTTATCTCAGGGAACTGAAGTTATATTAGTGACCAAAACGTTCCCTTTCAGTGCGGTTCACTCACATTTTCGCTGACGAAAGGCGAACGGCAAAAACCAGCCGACCGCTGCACAGATGTCACCAATGGACACCCCACTTGACCACAACCAGAAGGAGGCTGTTCCCTTGGTGGAGTGGGCCTTCACTCCGATAGGACACTGCAAGCCCAAGGAACTACAGGCCAGTGCTATTGCCTCTGCTTTGTGACTGACAGCCCCTCTGAAGCACACAAACAGCTGCTCTGATTGCCAGAACTGGCTAGACCGCCCAATATATACTCTGAGGACCCAGACTGGGCAGAGTAGATGTAATGACTGCTCATCCTCAGAAGCAGGAAAAGCAGAGAGCATTATGACCTGAGCTCTGAACAGCGTGGAGAGTGTCTTAGGTGCGTAGCCTCACCTTGTTTTAAGGACGACTTTACTGTCATTGGATCCAAGATAAGACTGACTGCAGGTCACTCTTAAGCGTAAGGGGGCGGAGTTCAGCCATCAGAAGCGGCTTGGACGGGGGGTCTCAAAGCGCCCTAATGGCTACTACATACACTTTGAGCATAGTATTGGATAAGTCCACTATCTAGAAGCTCTTGCAGAAATTACAGTATTGGCGCAATGCCACAAGATGGGGGATCTACGTTCCGGACCGAGTACCAGTCCGAGTACCAATCAGAAAAGACAGTTAAGGACATATAGGCGCCTAGTAGTGGGTGCCCTCGCCTCAGAGATAAGCCGCTTTCCGACCGGAGGAACCTTTTCACAGTTCCTAGAACTATTGGCTAAAGTACCTGGAACGATTTTAGTTCTAGGAACTCCATTTGGAGGAACTAATTTAGGTCCTACTTCAGAGTAGGGTCTAAACCAGCACTATAGGAACTACCCGTGACGTTAGTGTACGCTGATTGACCGAACGCACGCGGAACACCAGCACCCGCCATTTTTAAAACAGTTATAATGTAAACACACAGATTATAGCCTATATATTTACTCCAGAAACTAACTATACAACATGGAAAACAGTGATAGATGGGTCTCTAAACCTTTATGCTGAAGAGAAAATCCAACGAAACTTTGAGGGGACCAAGCCAAACATGATTATGTATTTCTGCTCAGCTAGCAACACTGGACATCAACCACACGGCATAGGCTAATAACTTTTTTTCATATACTGTCAACTTTCTATTACAGTTCTATTCAATAACATATTAAACAGTACTGTTAGACAGATCGCTAACTAATAAACACAGAGAATGCGAGCATTGTTTGCTCTGGCGTTCTCAGCGCTGCCAAAATAAAGGTCTGTCGCGCCGTCAAAATAAAAGTCACCGTGCTTGCGTCACTCTCTTACCCCTCCTACCAGTTCCTATGGCCACTTGGCCAGTGCGAACGCAAACAACAAAACCGAGTTTGGGGGAGAGTAGTTCATAGAACTGTTTAGAAGTGGACAGTTCCTATAACTAAGTTCCTGTAACTACTTGGTCGGAAAGCGGCTATAGTGTTCATGATGTTCTGGGAGAGGCGTGAAGGCTCCCGTCGAAGGGCCACAGATGGAGGCTTCACATCTCGGGTTGGGGATGCCAGATCATCCCTTCCGCTTGGAAAAGGAGGTCCCTCCTTAGTGGAATTGGCCAGGGGGCTGTTACCAGCAGCGGCACCATCCTCGGAAACCAACACTGGTTCTGCCAGAGCGGGGCCACTAGCGGGACCGAGCATCTGTTCTCCCTAATTTGGCTGATGACCTGAGGGAGCAGAGCTACCAGATGGAAGGCATACAGGCGTGAACAGGGCCGCTCGTGGGCCAACACATCCTGATCCTTCGAGAAGAACGCTGGGGAGTGGGAGATGTCTTTCGAGGCAGAGAGGTCTACTTCAAAATCTCCAAATCTTCTGTACCATCTGGGGGTGGTCTCCCTTCCCCTAGAGACCGTCCATCCGGGACAGCATGTCTCTGCTCCCTTGTTCAGAGAGCCATGGCCTCACTGAGCGGAGGTTGTGCTGAGCCCATAGGAAGAGGCGACTCACCAGCCTGTTCAGCAGGCCTGACCCGAATCCCCCCGGTGATTTATGAAGGCCACCACTTTCATGTTGTCCGATTGGACCAGGACGAGGTGCCCTGTCCGTTGTGGCTGGAAGGCGTTGAAGGCCAGGAAGACTGCCATCATCTATAGGCAGTTGATGTGCCAGTTAAGCATCGGGCCCGTCCATGAGCCAAACGCTGGCCTGTCGTCGCACAGGGCACCCCAACCCAATTCGTCCGTCACGACCACCTTCCTTCTGGAAACCGATCCCAGATCCACACCTGACTGGTACAGACAGGGTGATTTCCAGGCCAAAAAGTTCACGAGATTTATTTTCCAAAGGCCACAAATAAAGTGCCAAAGTGCAAGAAAGTTGCAAAATGTTTTCGGGTTCAACTCTTCATCGGTGCAATGCAGTGCAATTTTACTTGGTAAAATGTAAATATTTTTTTATATTTAATAAATATTTAATCATATCAAGTCAAAATGACAGTGCAGTTTGCATGTGTGTAAAGTCGTTGAATGACATTTATTTGTGTGACAATGCCCATGTGGCACTGCAACATAATGAGTGTATTTTATGTCAAAAACATGGCATGCGTAGCAGTAAAATACAGTATTGTTTGATCACACATTTGTCACACACATGACTATTCAGCCGATTCAGCCAACTATTCAGTTGTTCAGATATGCATAAACCAAGACCTCATTAAACGGAAACTAGTCGAACAATAAAAGCAGAGCTTTGGGTCTCTGGAGAACCGAGTGTAACATGCAGTCAAGAGCTACTCGCCATAGAGACAGGCTGTGTGTGTGTAAACCACAGATCAACTCGATGGAAACACTGAGCCACTATTACAATATATGTATATGAATTTGGCCATTATGACATAAGCTGCATCCTGTACTTTATGGACAAAGGTATTTTCTCAGTATCCTGCCCATTTCACACAATCCTATGTGTGCGGTTTGTCAGAAGGAATAAAAATGGTTTCTGAAACCGTTCAAGAATTGCTTGAAAGTATTTTTTTGCGCTATATAATTAATATCATATGAACATATATTTAAAACAACTACTTAATGCAACTCAAAAGTTTTAAAATAAATCTTTTTTATAGCAAACAAACAAACAAAAAGGAAAGTTCTAGCATGAGACCAGCAGATATATACACTTGATAGGTCATAAAATGGTTTGAATAAGTGTTATTTTAGTTTTATTAATATTTTGAATTAGCTACTTTTTGTATTTTTAGTTTTCATGTTAATTTTAGCTCAGTTATTAGGAAATCCGGTATGTGCGTTTATCATGTTGCTAGTTTTTTTTTATTGCTACCTAGTTATTTTCCCAGTTTTTATTTATTTCCAGTTAATAATTTTAGTGCTTCAACTTAAACTTTATTGCCAAAAGCAACATTTCTAATTTCTGCTTTGTTAAGTTTTTCCAACTAATATTTATATTTTATTTCAGCTTTATTTCAATTAACAAATGTTTTTAATAGTTTTAGTTAACAATAATAACCCTGGTTTGAAACAGATTGATTTTCAGTTTTTTTATTCATTTAATATTCTTAACAACACTTAGGTGGATAAAATATCCAAGAGGCTTGTGCTCCTGCAACTGAAAACACTAGATGGGATTAAAACATTTCTGAAAAACCCCAGAGACTGAGAGATGAACTCAGTGATCAAACTTTTGCATCATGATCTTGCGACTGACTTCATAGGCCAAAAAGAGAGCTCCGTTGGCAGGAAAAGTTCGGATCATAGTCGGGGTCAAACCAGAATAAAGTGGCGCCACTCCTGTAAACAAGACACCAGAATATTACATGCTGCAATCCAAGAACAAATTGTTTTGTTTCATCATACACACAATCTGATTCAGTTTGAATCATGAAACTCGTATCGTGTGCTATATATCTCATGACGTACTACAGTATACTGATATTTTTAAATGTTTTTCATTGGAATATCAGCCCAAGCATATTGAATAATAAAGTGAAATCTACCTATTTTTTATTGAATTTTGCCACTATTTTTCCCACCCAAAAAGCTTTAAATGTTGCAGAATTTAAAGAGCTTTGCAGCTTTTTTTTTTGTCGACTATATGTAAACATCTTTTATGTAAAATATCTTATTCAGGACAGCACTAAATAAAACATAACATGCCATTTGTATGATCCCTCTTATTTTGTTAAAATGATTCACATTTTCACAGATTCTGCAAGGGGTGTGTAAACTTAAAACTGTAAAAGGCATTTTATTATAATTCTAATAACGTCCACCTTCCGGTCGTGGAACATGTGACCTTTTGCTGTCAAATCTTTACTGATTTTTATAAAGTAAGCATTAAAATAACTTTTATTGTGTAATGTTAGGGTTAATATTTCAAGATGATCATAAAACTAGGCATTTAAATATCACTTTACTAAGACATATTATTGGGAGATATAGAGTGCCGACTGATACTCTGCTATACTGTTATAAAAATCTTGATTTACATTACAAGCATCAGAATTCCATCTTACTTTTTGGCCATATAAATATCAGCAACTACACCAAATTGCATATTTTGCCTCAGTTTGGTCCTCTGAATGAGGGGCCGTTTACACAACATCATTTACTTTCATTTACACAATAACGGCATTTTGGGTTCTTGAAAATGCTAGCTTTTCAGGCTTTTTTAAGCTTTTTTTTTGCAAGGGTTTCAAAGTGCAAGTTTTTGAAAACGTTATACATTATCATCACCGTGTAAACTACAAAAACACAAATTTGTGAAAACGGTGACGTCATGCGCATGTGTATTAATTGCAGTCTATCCACCTTATTTTTTCAGGTAAGCGTGGGCGCCATTTGTAAGTTTAATGTGTCTGGCTTCCGGTGTCATTCGCTTTCAGTTATTTTTAGCTGTACAAAACAGCTCGTTATCCTGTTTGATATTGCAACCTGGTATTCCTTACTATAATGTTTTATGTATTGTCTTAATTATAAACACACTGGTTTATAGCGCAAACAGTTTTACATTTACTGTAAACACATCTGCAAAACACATGCAAACTTTTTTATTATTATTTCTTTTTATATTTTGTCAAAATGTTCTATTATTTCAAATGTCAGGCTTTAAGGGTTAAGTGTGTCATGACATCATATAAAATACATGTTCTGGCAGAAATGGTTTCCTGAGAATGACCCATTAAACACCAGTAGCATCATGCAATAAACAGTAGTGTTTTGAAATGCTAATTATAAACAGGAAACACACATCTATTCAGAGGCTGTTTTCTGTGTCCTTAAAGGGATATTTCACCGTTGGAAAGATGAATGTGTATTTAAATTGGGTCATTTATGTAGTAGAAATGTGAAATTATTTTAGAAGTTGGTGCCTTCTAGACTGAGAAAAGCCATAAAATGTATTTTTGGCTCATGTGGATGAAAGACAACAACTCCCAGAATGCACTTGCTTCGCTGCCCAACAAAGCCACTCCCAAGGAGACATGAGGGAGGGAAGCACGGTCATTCGAAAATACTACCGGGTTTCTACTGATGCAAAGCTTAATGCTAATAAGTGAAGTATCCCTTTAAGCCATTAGCCTAGCAACATGCAAGCTAAAAGTTTCCTGTGCCAAGAAACAAGGATAAATACAGAAATCTCACCCTCATTTCGTAAAATCCCCATAAGAGTCTTGAGGAAGCCTTCCTGCTTCCCTGCTAAAGACAGAACCTGGATGCGAGACTTCACACAGTCAATGGGGTACACGACCAACCACAGACAGGCTCCGCCGAAACCACCGCTGAACATCAACGGCACCACACCTGTCAGAAACACACGGATCGTGAGGAGCATTTCCTGCTAAATACACTGAAAAAATTTAAAAGCCTGTGTCATTTATTTAAAGTGCATTTTTGTATTGGCCTATTCGAAAACAATGGTTTCTGGTTTAAACCCGTTTCGTTCAGTTTGACTAAAAGTAAATAACACTCCCCATCACTGCTGGTCTAGAATTAGTTTTCTCCGTAATAATAGCATATTGGCAAAATCTTAAAGCTTTTTAAATCTTAAAGAGGTTAAAGCTTAGTTGGTCCAAAGTATCATTTTTCGAAAATGGAAATGTCCAAGCTGTTCTTTTCCATACACTGAATAAAACTTGGACATTCTTCAAGTAGATGGTGTTCCTCCCGTGGGCTGACCTATGTGCTCTTTGTCTCTGTCCATGTGGTTGGCAAACATGGAACGGCTGAGCTCATATCCCCCGAAAAAACAGAAGTATCCAGGTACCTCACGGACGATAGTGGTGGTCAGACCCTGATAGAAACCCAGAGGACCGTTTGTCCGCAGCACATTTCTCACAACGGACCACACCGTGCTGAAAGACAGAGAGGAACTTCAACAAGATATGGCAACTCTAGACGCTAGAACTGCTGAACAACTGATTTTGAGGTCATTTTTGTCTTAATTTAAAGGTTCAAAAACACAAAAAGTACTCCGAACTTAAAAACAGTAGTTGGCTTCAACCAAATTCAGCCACTTAAATGTTAGTTCATCCAAAAAGGAAAATTCTGGGTAACACTTTACAAAAAATTTACATTAGTTAACTACTTTAGTTAACATGAGCTAAGAATGAACAATATTTATTAATGAACACCATTTATCAATCTTAGTTAATGTTAGTTTCAACATTTACTAATACATTATTACATTTCACAGTGGAATTCCTGGTAAAAACATTGAATGACTAAAAAAATCTACATTGGAGCTTTAGTCTGAATAAACTCAAATAACATTGTACTTTTAAAAAAATACAACTAAAATACTTCTAGTAATGACCAAATTATTTGATTAACCCTTTATCATCCCTATTAAAATGGACATGAAGTTACCACAGGCCTCATTTCTCATTTTCAATTACCAAAACCTCCTCTGTCCAGACAGACCTTTTCTGTCCGCTGGCAATCTTGCCGGACGCCTCCATTTCATGCATGGCCTGCAGTCGGCATTTAACCAGTTCAGTGGGGCATAAAGCCAGAGAGGAGAAGATAGAGGCGACAGAGCCTGAACAGGCCTTCTGAATATCACTGAAAACACATAATCACACACACTTAATATGGTTAATCCTTTCAGGTCAAATCAAATGTAATATGAACGACTGGATTTGTATCAAGACATATACCATTTCTCAACAGTGACACCAAACTAAACGGCTACATTTTTACATTTTCTGAAGAAAACAAAATTACACATCTTTAAATGAAAAAGGATTAATACTGTCCCACCAACCTAAAATAATACTGACAAACTATATTTCATTCGAAAGCTTTCAGACTCTAGTTTTCATGTTTGGTGACTGATTTTCGTTAGAAATGACAGAGCAAAAGTAATTTATTCATTTGTGACAGGAGTATTCATCAGAGTCATAAGGTGTACAGACCTTTATTTTGAAATAGTGATGCACATGAAACATCATCAAAGATCAGTAGAAACCTCGGTTAGTTTTCATGCCAAGAGTTCAAAAGAAGCGATTCTCCATTTTTGATGTGGCGCCGAACTATAACAGATGTCTGGGTTTTTATCACATATATTTTATGTGTTAGAGGTTGAATATACTGCCCAATAGTGCAGTCAATTGGCTTATTTTGTTGTAAATAAAACTCTAAGTATTTGTGGTATTTCGCCACTGACACGCCCCCAACTCGTAAAGATCTGAGATTAAAGAAAATCCCGAGCTTCCCAACCGTATTTATGACTTTGTGGTAGCATTCATGTGCATCCAACTCAGAAATACAATCTTTCTGACATGAATTGAACGCACCAAGACACAGCCGAATCGTTGGCATTTGGGAATAAGATCACGTGGCTGTTTGAATCGAGATGGCGATCTTTTAACGATTAATCGTGCAGTTCTAATGTCCATACTACTTATGAATAGGATGTCTACTTCATAAATAGTATGTGGAAATAAAATAAAAGTGTGGTGATATATGGTTCAGATCACTCAAACCTTATATGGAAATGGGTGAGACCTTATATGGTCACAATTGGTACTTGGATGTAATCTAGTGGAAAAGTTTGGTACTGCGCCCAAACAAAATCTTTCTGAAAGCTAACCTAAAATTTGGAACACTTGGAACTTGGAACATGGAATTTGTTCATAGTTTTGGCTTTGATTTTCTTGCCGTTTTAGAGTCGACCATGTTTTGTTAAATATATATAGGCTATATAATAAAACTTTTATAACTTTTTACAGCTTTTTTCACTTTACAGCTTTTTTTTCCTATATCTATATCAGATTATATCAAAGTACCAAAGTATGGCCATCTGATCCCATTACTGTACCATAATTTACACAGTATTTTTTCTAAGAGGTGACAAGAAAGAAACCCCATGTGTTAACTCTAAACATGTAATGTTTATGGAGTCAAGAAAGGCGTTCTGAACCCGCTGGCCGTGGGTCACATGACACAGCGTCTGTCCTTGAACATTGAATTGCATCATGCATATTGAGTAGACTAGTGGAAACATAAGCACATAAGAATTACTGTATACTGCAAAACGAGAAGTGTTAAATGCTTCAACACAAACCATATAAATAACTTAGACAGCCCCCGAGTCTAATAGAGCTTTTTTTTTTTTTTTTTTTTTTTCGCTAGAGGGTGAAAAGTTACATACCTTTAAGTAATATTTTCACGCTCTTCTCATCATTTGACAAAATATTGTGTTGACAATTGATATATACCATGGTTTTTATTTGTTTTCTTCACACAAGCCTTACACCAGTGATATATTACAACTTTATTAAAATGCTAAAAACACACAATCAAGTTTTTTTTTCGCCCTCTCAAACGATTATTTTTATTGAAGAACATTCAGTTCTTGAAACTACTGGAATTACAAAATTAATTGTGCAAAATTAATTTAAACACACACACACACATATATATATAGGGGGTCTTTGAATATTTTGTTGGGACTTTTGGGCACATGGAGTCAAAGAGGTTGAGATTCACTCTTCACTTACACTGGTGTCTCCTTGGTAAACAAGTACACTAACTTTAAAAACTAAATTGTTTGGAGTTGTTGAAATCACTGTATAAAATTAACAAATCCTTTTCAAACCAAAAAAAAAAAAATTTAGAAATGTGTTGTGTAATTCACTATTTGTTTAGATTTTCGTAACGTAATAATTAAAAAAAAAATTAATCATGGATTTTCATAGTTTAAGAGCCCAAAGTTTAATGTTGATTATAAAACGGATAGTTCCGGTCCTTGATTCTGATTGGTTGAGCCACGTTCAAAGCCGTTGTAAATTACTCAACAAACACACACCTGTGACCGCATTACATTAGTATCACTGCGCAACTGCTGTTTGTGATTCTTTGTTGCTGATTGTGTTGCTTAGCAACCTCTTTGGAACTACATTGCTTGGCGGAGGAATAAATGTGTTTATTTGTTGCTGGTGTTTATTTTATGAATGAAATAAATATTAGAATGAATATTTTTATGGAGTAACCGTTTTATAAAAGCAATAAGCCCCGTGAAGCCGTGTTTTACAGTGAATTTAGAACAGCCAAGGGGGTTTTAGGTTTTTCGTGCCTAACAACGCCCCTTATCTGTTCTAAATTCGCTGTAAATCACGGCTTCGTGGGGCTTATTGCTTTATAATACCTCACCTGAGTTCTGTGCCTCGGTCCAGTCCTGAAACAAAGCGCACAACATTCTGGCAGAAGCCGTAGCTCATGAAGAGCACAGCGTTTTCAGCAATGTTGGCTATGAGGGCAGGTGTGGTCCCCTGATAGAGGCCTCGCAGTCCAACCTGTTTGTAGACAGAGACGAAGCAGTGGACAAAACCTCTGTACAAGCCAGGGAAAGTCTGCATCTTCACCTTGGCTGTATCGAAGGGCTGCCCGCTAAACACACACGCAATCCCACCTCACAAAAAACAGGAGAGGAAATAGAACATGCTTCAATGTTTTTAAATAACTGATTCTATCTTGTTCCTTATAATTAACAAAATTTCCCATCAGCGTGCTAAATTTGTACAATTCAGACAGGTGGAAAATACACTGTATCGTGGCAGCCTGTCAAAATGACTATATTGTCTATTTGTTAATGTAGACATAGGAAATGATGAATAAAGGCTGTTACCACATGCTCCAGCTGACAGATCAATGACGGCTTGAGTGACAGGATGTGGAGCCATGGTTAACTTCTGCAATATTGCATCACTTCCTGTGTAGGAAAAGTGCAGAAAAAAGTTTTACTCAAGATTCTTCCTCATTACCATACACGTCTGCCATCTTTCAAATATACACATCAATACAGAAAAAAAATGTAGTCTAAACTATTAACAAAACAATTTTTAGCATAAATAAATATACATACAGTGTGTGTGGTTTGTATTTGTTATATCTCTGTTGTTTTGTGAGTCTCTCTGTATGTCTGTCTAGGAACGTCATCTGATTGGTTCCTGCAGGATGTTTGGAACGCCATCTGATTGGTTCCTGCACGGTGATTGATGCACTATCCTGATTGGTGCAGAGTGTTTTAAAAGACACGTCATCATTTCCTCTAGAGACAGAGTGGGTTTTGTGCTTGAGCAGAGAGATTTTGTGATTATAATGTGCTGAGTTTGTGAGTGTTAAGGGTATTTTGAGCATTGCGAGTGTTAAGAGGTTTGAGACTGTGAGTATTGTTTGTTTGTTTGATTTGTGAACTTTTTGTACCTGAATATCTCCATTGGTATATTTGACCCTTTGCCTGTTTACTGACACTGATTTGGACCGCCCTTTTCAGTTTGTTTGTCTGACTGTATATATATTGTAAATATTGGTTTTGGGAAAGTAGGGAGCTTGACGCCATTTTTTTTATTTTATTGTAAACTGTTTGAGCTCTGTTTTTGGTTAGGGAGTTAGGCTTACAGATTGTATTTTCATTTTCTTTTCTTTTGGATTAGGGTTTAGGAAGAGGTTTAAAGAGAAGGTTGTTTTTTTGTTTGTTATTTTGGCTTGGTCAGCTCCTGAATCATAAGTCCCAAATTAAGAAAATAAATAACTTTTTGTTCTAACTCCTTGCAAATCTCTGACTCTTTCATGTTGCCCCTTTTCCCCTAGACGGGGTGTAACAGTGCATGAATGATAGATAGATAGATAGATAGATAGATAGATAGATAGATAGATAGATAGATAGATAGATAGATAGATAGATAGATAGATAGATAGATAGATAGATAGATAGATAGATAGATAGATAGATAGATAGATAGATAGATAGATAGATAGATAGATAGATAGATAGATAGATAGATAGATAGATAGATAGATAGATTTTACTCTAATTTGTCAGAAGTCATGCTTTATGTAACAATTCTATTGGAATCAGAATTCATGTAGAATCAGAATGGCGATGCAAAATTTGCATATATATCACTCTTTTTATCTCATCGGTCAAACAGGTTTGCAAAAAAGGTCTACAATTGTTCGCTATTCTGTCTAATCCATTTGAATAATTCATTCACACACACTGTTTTCAGTGGTACCCAAAACATTTCGGGATACTTTAAAGGAAAACGCTGACTTTTTGGGACTTTAGCTTATTCACCGTATCCCCCAGAGTTAGATAAGTCCATACATACCCTTCTCATCTCCGTGCGTGCCGTAACTCTGTCTGACGCACCCACCGCTAGCCTAGCTTAGCCCAAAGACTGGAGGTAAACGGCTCCAGCTAGCATACTGCTCCCAATAAGTGACTAAATAACACCAACATTTTCCTATTTACATGTTGGGATTTGTATAGTCACAGCGTGTACAAATAACAAGGTCAAACCAAAGTTGAATAGCATTAAAGTTAGATTGCAATGATGATTGAATCTTAGAAACAGACACATTAGATGTGTAGATCACTGTGTCATCTGCATATAGATGAATACAACAGTCTAAGCAAATTAGAGGAAGATCATTGATAAATAAAGAAAATAGAAGAGGCCCTAAAGAAGAGCCTTGAGGGACACCTTTCTCCATTATAGACTGTGATACACAACCATGCAAAGAGACACGCTGACGTCTACAGTGAAGATAAGAATTAAACCAGAGAAGAGAGTTGTAGTGTGTCGTCATTGGCCGATTACATGACTTCTTTGATGGCATGCACCTGTAAAGGGAGGACAAAGGGACTTTAAAAAAGAGGTGTGGTGCAACCGGGTGCAGGCTGGGGTGGTGACCTGTTAAGAACGTTTTGGCTGTCTCTCGGGGACAATAGGTCCTCCGGAGATGAAGATAGCTAGTTAGCTAGCTGCCTTGGGGTGAGATAGTTGAGTTGTAGAGGGGGGGAATTAATGTCACCGACTACCTCAGAATATTGCTCGGCTGACGCCCACGTGCTACCGAGATTCTATGAATGAATGCCCACGTGCTACCGAGATTCTATGAATGAATGCCCACGTGCTACCGAGACTTTATGAATGCCTTGACGCATACGACGGATGGATTTTATGAATGAACTTTAAGTTCCGCCCCTGGACGGTAGAGTGACGTCTTCGGTGAGAAGACGGGTTGCTGCTCGCACTACTCACCCCCTACGGATGAGTCTTCTCTGCCCCGCGAGAGGGAAGTGTTTTTAATCTATTCCTACATGAATTGTTTGACTGTGTATTGTGTAACGGACAGCGGGTTAGAGAGGGAGGTTGGGGAATTGAGAACGGAGGAAACACGCCTTACGTGTGTTCACTGTGTGCTGTGCAGGCTGGGGTGCCATGTTGAGTATTAAACACTGTGTGACGTACTGAGCGTGAAAACTCACTGTGTGTATATGAAGTGTTGTGCTTTGCGGAGTTTCCCGTGTTTCTCTTCCCTGGCTCCATATCTTATCTGTACCCGCATGATGAGTTTTAGCCTCTCTATTTGAAATAAAGTGTAAATTCTCTTTGATTAAACCGGCTGGCTGTTCTTTGACCACCGTAGGGCTGTTTTGAGGTCTATTACACTGGTGGCAGCGGTGAGATCAGCGCTGATTGCGGATCTTATAAACTTCATTGAACTTTTTTTAGCCTACGGTTTGTCAGAATGTTAGAACCGCAAGAGGCGGCCGGCGGTAGTAATGCCGTGCCGGTGACAGGTGTTTTTTTGGGGAAGAGAAATGTTGCGCCTCGTCCTATTTTTATACCCGAAACATTTACGTGTACAGGGCGTGAGTGGTCTGATTGGGCAGAACAGTTCGAAATGGCTGCGGAGATTAACGGCTGGGATGATGTATTAAAGCTCAAATTTATGTCTTTGCTATTGTCAGGTCATGCGCAGGATATTTATTGTGGCTTGCCAGATGAGGCTCGGCGAAATTTCAGTCAACTGAAGGTAGCAATGGGTAGATGTTTAGAGCCCTGTGAAAGTACTGATTGGAATCGCGTGAGCTTCTCCTCGCGCAAGAGGCAGCCAAATGAAACCGTGCGCGAGTTTGGAAATGCTTTGAGCCGTTTAATTTCGAAGGCATATCTGTCCGTGGATAATGCCACGAGGGATTTACTGGCTCGAGATCATTTTGTGGCCCATATAGGTTGTGTTGATACGCGTATTCATCTGCATAGTGTGAAACCAGCCACGTTAGAGGGGGCTATTAATCTGGCGTCCGAACTTGAATTAATTCGGAGTTTGGAACGAAATAGTGCTCTCCCAAATGCAAAAGTTTGTGGTGTGGTAAATGATAATGTTGGGCCAGCTAGAGATGGGCAAATTCAATCTTTAATGGGCATGGTAGAAGGGCTCCGTCAAGAAGTAAAGACTTTGCAGAGTACTGTTAAAATACTACAAGATCAAGTAACAGGGAATTCGGTTGCTCCGCTTAGTCATCAGACTGATTATGCTACAAATAGACGAGATGCACGGTCTTTTAAAACTGATAGTGCACGAATAGACTCACAAAATAGAGATAAGACTGAAGCTTGTTGGGAATGTGGGTGCACTCGTCATTTCAAGAAAGATTGCCCATATGTGTCGGGAAACGGGAGGGGGCGGGCCCGGTAGACCAGGAGCCCGCCCCTCTCTCTGTTGCGTCTATGTCTGGGGGAGTATGTCAGTCCCAATCAGAAACAGGTGGAGTTTATGTGTTTGGTAAAGTTGGGGGGGTGGAGACCCGCTTATTGGTGGACACAGGGGCACAAGTATCAATCGTACCTAAACCATTTTGGCTGGAGGCAACCGGTGGAGGGGGTGATTTAGTAGAGTATAGGGGTAGATTGAAGGTTGCTAATGGAGACCAAATGGAAGTTATAGGCCAGTGGGAAACCACTTGTCAATTTGATTCTTTGACAGTAGTGGTTGATTTTGTAGTGGCAGATATTAGCCCCGGTGAAGTGTTACTGGGCAGTGATTTTCTAGTCAAATTCGGTGCAAAACTGGATTTGAAAGAATTATGCTGCTATTTGATGGGAATAAAATTTCTGTACAATTGCAAACTGACTTTTTAGCTCCTTCCATGCCAGTGGTAGTTTGTGGGGATACCAGGATAATTTTGGGGTCAGTGGAGGGAGCGCCGCCAGGAAAAATAGTAGGTATGCTGGAGCCCGGCTCTTCTCTGTCTCGCTATTGTGATGTATTAGTGGCACGTGTGGTGTGTGTAGTCACCGCTGGCGTTATGCCAGTTCGTGTTATTAATGTAACCAAGGAAGCTCATACTTTACGTGATAGAATGAAAATTGGGGTGTTGGCTACTAATGTAGAGGTGGGGGAAGGTGCAGAGGAAGTAGATGAAGGGTGTGACGGTAAGATCTTGTGGTCGGCGGATGCTTTGATTTCTCACTTTGGGTTAGACTCTAGAGGGTTTAATGTAGAACAAATGCAGGCCATTCGTCAAGTGTTAGAGCGTTATAACCAACTTTTTAGTACAGGGGATACTGATTTGGGTAGGACGCATCTTATTCGCCATCAGATTGATACAGGAGTTGCTAAACCTATTAAAATGGCCCCTCGTCGGGTTCCGCTTCATTTACAACAAGAAGTGACTGATCACATAAAACAAATGTTAGACAATGGCATTATTCAGCCTTCGTGTAGTCCTTGGGCAGCTCCAGTGGTACCAGTTAGAAAAAGAGATGACAGTCTGCGTTTCTGTATTGATTATAGGAAACTAAATGAGGTGACACAGAAAGATGCCTATCCGCTCCCAATGATAGATGATGCGTTGGATAGCTTGGCAAACGCGTGTTGGTTTTCAACCCTCGACCTAGCCAGTGGTTACTGGCAGGTTGAGGTTGACTCGAAAGATAAACCCAAAATGGCTTTTACTACACGACAAGGTCTTTTTGAATTTAATGTTCTTAGCTTTGGCCTGTGTAACTCCCCTTCCACTTTCCAAAGGTTGATGGATTTGGTTCTGGCAGATCTTCAGTGGACTACGTGCTTAGTATACCTTGATGATATAATTGTTTTTGGTAAAACATTTCAGGAACACCTGGGGCGCTTGGAACAAGTTTTTGGGAACTTGTATAAGGCCAATTTGAAGGTGAAACCCTCCAAATGCAATTTATTTGCAAAACAGGTATCCTATTTGGGTCATGTAATTTCAGCGGAGGGCGTTAAGGCTGATCCTTCTAAAGTTGAGGCGGTGAGGGGGTGGCCGGTCCCTAGAAATCAGTCAGAGGTTCGTAGTTTTCTGGGACTGGCCTCTTACTACCGTCGCTTTATGAGGAGTTTTGCAGAGATTGCTAGGCCCTTACACCAATTGACGGAAAAGGGAAAGAAATTTCACTGGGGAGAAGATTGTCAAAGAGCGTTTTTTACACTCAAGTCATGTCTTATATCAGCCCCAGTTTTGGCTTATCCCGATCCCTTGAAACAATTTATTTTGGATACCGATGCTTCAGATGTTGGGATAGGTGCTGTACTATCCCAGGTAGAGGGGGGGATGGAACGCATAGTGGCCTATGCAAGTCGAGCCCTGACAAAACAAGAACGCAAGTATGCCACCACCAAAAAGGAATTGTTGAGTATGGTGACGTTTATGAAACATTTTAAGCATTACCTTTTAGGGGCAGAGTTTGTGCTGCGTACAGATCACAATTCCTTGCGGTGGTTACATAATTTTCAAGGAATTGAAGGACAGTTGGCCCGTTGGTTAGAACAGTTAGCAAGTTTTCAGTATAGGATCGTTCATAGGCCAGGGAAACAACATGCTAATGCAGATGCTTTATCGAGATTGCCGGGCCTGAGTGTAATTCCGGGTCATGTGTCAGACCAGATTGGGGGTGTGGCGATTGAGGAAAGTTGTCCTGTGAGAGTAGTGCAAGTGGCTAAAACGAATGTAGGGCTACCACCTGGAGAAAGACTGGAAGACGATATGGTTAGGTTGCAGAGGGAGGATAATGAGTTGGGGCAATTATTCCAGCTGCTAACTAAGCCATTAAAGGAGTGTGGGGAGGTAAGAAACTATCCTGAGCTGCAGAAATTTGGAAGGGTGTGGGATCAGCTTCAGATACAGGACCAGTTATTGGTGCGAGTCCCTCCACAAAATTCTGATGCAGCTAATAAAGTACAGGTGGTGCTTCCAAAGTGTTTGGTTCCAAAAGTGTTAGCCATGTTGCACAATGTGGTTACAGGTGGCCATCTGGGGGTGCAAAAACTACAAGGAAAAGTTAAAGATCGGTTCTATTGGCCGGGGTGGTTTGCCGATGTGAGGAGGTGGTGTAGGGAGTGCTCTGAGTGCGGCTCACGGAAGCTTCCAGTTCGAACTCCACAGGCCCCGATGTGTCCTTCTGTCATGTCTCGTCCTTATGAGCGTGTGGCTCTGGATATTTTGGGCCCACTTCCCGAAACCGTTGATAAAAATCGGTATGTTTTGTTGGTGGGAGACTATTTTTCTAAGTGGACAGAAGCTTTTGCTTTACCAAATCAGGAAGCACGATCAGTTGCTAAGGTGTTAGTTGAGGAGTGGGTTTGCCGCTATGGTGTCCCTCGCAGCCTTCATTCTGATCAAGGCTGAAATTTTGAGTCTACTCTTTTTCAGGAACTTTGCAGATTATTGGAGATCAATAAGACGCGTACGTCCCCCTATCATCCTCAGTCAGATGGGCTTATTGAGCATTTTAACAGGACTTTGGTTTCTATGCTATCAATTTTCGTGGATAAGAATCAACAGAATTGGGATTCTTTATTACCTTATGTAATGATGGCGTATCGTAGTAGCGTCCATGCCACTACTGGCTTTACCCCTCATAAAGTGGTGTTTGGGCGGGAAATGGTATTACCGGTGGATATAATGTTGAATGTGAACTTGGAAGAGGCTTTTGAGTCTCCAAGTGAATATGTGCAACGTATGGCAGGGATTTTGTCCACTGTTGTGGGGGCAGTACAGCAACATCAGTTACAGGCTTCTTCCCAGCAGAAAAAGTATTTTGGGCTCAAGTACAGTATTATTCAGTGGGAGAACTAGTCTGGGTTCGAAATAAGGCTCGGAAAAAAGGGGTTTGCTTTAAATTGCAGAGGTGTTATAAGGGCCCCTTTAAAGTAATCGAGCGGTTGTCTGATGTGCTGTATCAGTTACAGTCAGTTGAGGGAGGGGCTACTACGGTTGTTCATTACAATCGGTTAAAAACATATGTTTCTCAATCTGTTTCAGAGAGGCTGGAGGGGAATGATGAGTCGGCACAATTACCGCAGCAATTGGTTGACCCGTCGACCCTTCAACAATTGCCCCCGGTCATGGCCGATAGACCGCCATCTGCAGAGGGACAATCTTGCCCGGTGGGAACAAGGGAAGGAAACCTACAACATGGCTCGCCAGTGCCTTCAGCGTGGTCAAGGTTGGAGTATAGCCCGGGATCTACAGTTAAGCCTTAATATGATGGAGGAGGCTCTGCACAGAACATCACAACTTCTGCAGAGATGGGTCGACCTCCACGACAGAAGAAGTTGCCGGTTTGGACTAAGGATTATCATCTTGACTCGAGGACGAGTCTTCTGGATTAGTGGGGGAATAGTGTAGTGTGTCGTCATTGGCCGATTACATGACTGCTTTGATGGCATGCACCTGTAAAGGGAGGACAAAGGGACTTTAAAAAAGAGGTGTGGTGCAACCGGGTGCAGGCTGGGGTGGTGACCTGTTAAGAACGTTTTGGCTGTCTCTCGGGGACAATAGGTCCTCCGGAGATGAAGATAGCTAGTTAGCTAGCTGCCTTGGGGTGAGATAGTTGAGTTGTAGAGGGGGGGGAATTAATGTCACCGACTACCTCAGAATATTGCTCGGCTGACGCCCACGTGCTACCGAGATTCTATGAATGAATGCCCACGTGCTACCGAGACTTTATGAATGCCTTGACGCATACTACGGATGGATTTTATGAATGAACTTTAAGTTCCGCCCCTGGACGGTAGAGTGATGTCTTTGGTGAGAAGACGGGTTGCTGCTCGCACTACTCACTCCCTACGGATGAGTCTTCTCTGCCCCGCGAGAGGGAAGTGTTTTTAATCTATTCCTACATGAATTGTTTGACTGTGTATTGTGTAATGGACAGCGGGTTAGAGAGGGAGGTTGGGGAATTGAGAACGGAGGAAACACGCCTTACGTGTGTTCACTGTGTGCTGTGCAGGCTGGGGTGCCATGTTGAGTATTAAACACTGTGTGACGTACTGAGCGTGAAAACTCACTGTGTGTATATGAAGTGTTGTGCTTTGCGGAGTTTCCCCGTGTTTCTCTTCCCTGGCTCCATATCTTATCTGTACCCGCATGATGAGTTTTAGCCTCTCTATTTGAAATAAAGTGTAAATTCTCTTTGATTAAACCGGCTGGCTGTTCTTTGACCACCGTAGGGCTGTTTTGAGGTCTATTATAGAGTGTTTAGAAAGGCCTTTCGCATATAATTTGTCAAGAAGCATATAATGATTGACCATATCAAAGGCCTTGGTGAGGCCACCTATTCAATATTGCACCAGTCGACATTTTATTGTCTAGGGAAGATGAAACATCATTGGTAAATTTTAGAAGAGCAGTAGTTGTAGAGAAGTCTGGTCTGAAACCAGATTGATTTGATGACAAAATAGAGAAATCATTAATATATTTGAATAATTGTTTAAATATTAGTTTTTCAAACACTTTTGCTTTACTACTGATGATGGAAATAGGTCTGTAGTTGTTGAGATCAAGTGTATTGCCACCATTATGTATTGGTGTAACTCTGGCAGACTTCCACACTAATGGAACCACACAGGTGGATAACGATAAATGAAATAAATCCGATAAAGGAAATGCCAGTATGAAACGCAAGCTTAATAAACTTAATCTCCAGCCCATCAGGATCAATACCATTACCTGACTTTAGTTCAGAGATTGCCTGCTGAACGTCAGTAGGATTTATTATAGCAAATGAAAAGGAACTGTTAAGCTCCTCTGCCAGACTAGAGTAGGAGAAATTAGAAAATTGTGAACTACAAATAGAGGAAAAGTGTTGGTTAAAAGCATTGGCAACCGTGGAAGGATCACTGAAAATATCATTGTTAACTTTGATTTTGGTAGCAATGCTTTTAGTAGAATTGTTGAATATAAGACTTTTCCAAAACTTAGGATTATTGAAGTTATTAGACAGAGAATTTTTTATAATAATTCGATTTAATATCTTGTTTTAGTCGTACACGTATTTCTTAATAGTTTATATACAGCCCCGTCTGCTAAGTCCTTTGACAGGCGGTACTTTTCCCATGCCTTATCTCTTTGTTTAAAAAGATGTATTAAATCAGCATCAATCCATGGTAAATGTCGGCCCTTAACCTTTACTGATATCCAAGGGGCATGTTTATCAGTTACTTTAAGATTCCAAGCATCTTCAACAAAAGGAATGAGGTGAAACCTATTCCAATATGTATCTAATAAATCTTGGATAAAAAAAAAAAAACCTCAGTGTTAAGATGTTTACTCTGCCTTACCCTGATCACTTTGGGTGGTAGGCGAGGTAATCTAATTTTCCATGCACAGAAAACCATGTAATGATCACTAAAGCAATCGGGTAGAACACCAGATTCATTCATTCATTCTGTTACCGAGTCGGTGACCAAAATCCAGTCCAACAAAGATTTGGATCTGTGGTCAACCCCAGTAGGTTCTCTAATTAGTTGAGTCAGATTTAAGCTTTCAAAGAAATTTCTGTCATTTAGAGATGAACGATCTAACCAGTTAATGTTAAAGTCACCATCTCGTTTGAGCTACCCACATATTTAATAGCAGTGCCTATGCAGTGTATTGACTGAGTTTGGAGGTCTGTATATGTTCCCTATAGTCAGCTGTTTATTTACGTGAGAACTGATTTTTAACAATAAGACATTCAAAGTATACAGGGTTTTCCTTAGGGGCTATAAACTCGGATAATAAATTTGAGGAGATATAAGTGGCATATGACATAAAAATGGCATTCCGAAAAACGCCAACTTAAAAAAAAAACGAAAAAAACTTGCGGGTTTATTCATTCCACTGTCATGTCATGATTTCAAAAGCAAAAACACGTTCTGTGTGCAAGTGAATACTTTCGTACAATCCATTGCACTGTAGGAAACAAAACTTCATTATGTTGAACGATGAATCCAGCCAACAGGGAACGTTCTCCTAACATTCTGGTATTTTTCTTTTGAAGTTATGAAAAAAAAAAAAAACGTTCCTCCAATAACGTTAATATAACATTAGTTCAGAGTTAGCTACCTGCTCTTAAAACGTTATCACAAAAAAGTTATTTATAGGCTACATTGCTGTAACATTTTATTTCTGAAACACTTTGGACGTTCGTTAAATGTTTTTCAAATGTTATTACTTGTTTCTGGATGTACAGAGAACATTCAAAAGTAAGTTCCCATAATGTTTGCAAAAAGATCAAATGGAAATATCTGGTTACCAACATTCTTTAAAATATTTTATTTTGTGTTCAACAGAAGAAAGAAACTCATACAGGTTTGGAACAACTAGAGGGCGAGTAATTTAAATTTTGGGGTGAACTAACCCTTTATTTGCATGACGTTTTCTTAATTTAATGGGAACGTTGGCAAAACGTTCTTAGAATATATTTTTGTTTACTGGGAAGCAGCTCTTTATTGCGTGCTCAGTTTGTGAACGAATCTGTACTGCAGGTAAAGACAATTTATCCATAACAGTATCAAAATCTGGACACTTTTTTTAATGAGCGGACGTCTGTGGAAATACAATTGCAACGGTATGTGAATTACAGTTTTGAGAATGATTAAACATACACACGTAAAGAGAAACAGAAACATTTAGACCATATTACACTTACACCACAGAACATTGCATACGTTTAGTGTAAGACAAGGATATTTATATCTGACCTGTGAGATCTCTATTAATAGCCAGCTAGTCTTAATCTTTAAACCAGATTCAGAGGGAACCCCACCCTGAACCTCCTCATCATGTGCCAAAATTCACATGCCAAGATCATAATGTCTTAGCAACATTATACTCAGCTGTTGCAATCTTACATGTTCTGTATGATCACACATGTATTCTTACACTCACCCGCCCTTCCTCGAGCACCCAGACACTTCTACTAATGTGGTGCAAGAGCCTCGGAACAAAGCGTCCTGTGAAAGTAGTATTCTTAGGCTACTGACTCAAAAACACACCTGAAGAAGCCTGCAAACACCCACACTTCTCGATCACACAGCGCCACAGGTGTGTACATGGCCAGGCAGGGGGTGTGTGTTGATGCGGGGGCTTCCTGGAAATAAGACAAGGCGGTCTTTCGTGTTTCTGTCATATCCTGCCGATTCAGAACCCGTTGACTCATAATCAAGATTGTCACACAAGAAGATTTCACCAAACGCGATATTCGAGCAGCGACAGTGAGGGATTTAATCCACTAGATGGCAGGATAGCCTCGAGCATATGCCAGTTATCTAATCATCTGCACAAACTTTGTTCAGATTAAGATGTGGTCCTGAATTCTTACAAACAAATGAGTACAATATGGTTATTTTGTAGGCTTTTAATGTAAGAAGAAAAAAAAACTGTCACACATTAGTTTTATACTGGAAAAAGTAATCAAACCAATAGATTTATTTAATGTATTGATATTACATCATATACAATTATTCCAAATTTCATTTCCATTTCAGATTTTCATTTAATAATAAATAAACTAAATAACACAACTGAATATATTTATTCGAGCATGTATTTTACTACACAAAGTAGCGGGTTTTGCGCATTAATGAAAGAGCAGGCTATACTGCAAATAAATGCATCCTTAATAATTGTATTTATAATAAATCCACCAAAATAAATGAGAGATAAATAGAAATATATTCAATGTCCTCATTGGTTCCCCCTTATGTACAAAATAGTTAAAAATGTAAAAGAGATAAACACTACGGTTCATAAGATCTGCTGTTTCCAGAATCATTCGCATGTTATATAACAAGCTTTCCTTTACTATTACTATTTTGTTACAATATAATTAAACAAACAAAAAGAACTGCGTTTCTGTTATGTCCAAGCAATACAATGTAGCTGGAAGCCACGCGGTCAAAACGAGTGAGTATTTTCATAATATCCAAACTCCGTGAAAGTTTGTTTACTAGTTTTCAAGAGGAGGAAAACACGGGTTGTTTCGCTTTCAAACGCGCGCCTGTGATTGGCTCTCGGCGCTTGTCAATCATACTCGGGGGCGGCGTCAGGTGACATATGATAGTGAGTTCCAGTAAAGCGCACTTAGAGTTTTAGTACACAGACATTCAACAAGCGACAGCAAGAGCACTATCACACACTACTGGACTGGACTGGATTACAAAACTTCATAACAAACGTCAATCTGATGCCGTTCTACCCGCACTGTGACCTTTCCGTCGTTTCCAATGTGACTAAGTCAGCTTAAAGTAGGAACTCATTTCCTTTCTGTTATTGTTTCGCGTTTCACGTCATTTTTTTTTCTTTTCTTTTGACAATCATATGTGACATTTTAAGAGGCAAACAGTATTGCTGGTACCATGGCTGACGCAGCCCAAAACCAGATGGTCGAGATCGACCCGGACTTCGAGCCACTCTCCCGACCCCGCTCCTGCACTTGGCCGCTCCCGCGACCGGAGTTCCCTAACGCGGCCGCCGCGGACTCCAACACCTCGTCCCCGGCCCCGTCCGTCAAGCAGGAGCCCTGCAGCAACGCGGACTTCATCAACAACCTCAGTCTGCTGGAGGAGAATGAGGACTACCCCGATCAGAAGCCTCTCATGCTGTGCGGCGACTTCCAGTGCCAGGAGAACTGCATCCATCAGCAGCAGCAGCAGCAGATCCCGAGTCACCAGCAACAGGTGCCCGTGCTCTCCTCTCCGGTGGCCGCAGCCGCAGCCGCGCAGCGCAAGAGCAGCTCGTCCCGACGCAACGCCTGGGGGAATATGTCATACGCGGACCTGATCACCAAAGCCATCGAGAGCTCCCCCGAAAAACGGCTCACCTTGTCTCAGATCTACGACTGGATGGTGAAAAGCGTCCCTTATTTTAAGGACAAGGGGGATAGTAACAGCTCCGCCGGTTGGAAGGTATTTATGTTTTCATTTTTTTTGGTCTGTGCGTCACCCAGTTGCGCCAGGAGTTTTGCGTTTTTACGCGGGCATCTTTTCAAAACAACTTTTAACGCGTCATGGTTACCATTGGCTCCCATTGAGTTGCGCTCCCCTCCAGCTGTTTTGAAAACAAAAAAAATGTTGTCTCGTTTCAGGGCTGATTTTGTTGGTGCATCCTTCACTTATTGTTTTAGGATTGTCATGGGATTGTCAATAGTCTCCATTCACTGTTGTGTAGGACAGATGATTGGCTCTCATTACAGGCAGCGCATAGTGAGGTGGTTCAGCGCAGTCAATAGTTCAAGTGCTGACCCTTGTCACATGACAGGTCCCGAGGAACAAGTGTTATAGGTGCATGTGGACTGCCAGGGCTTGTAGGATCTTTCAACATTTACAGGTAGAGGTCGTTGGAGTTAGGACAAGATCAAGATTTGGACCCAGACCATTGCCAGAGCTCCTAAAGTTGCAATCACATTAATGAAATTTCAAGGGCAAAAGGGTGAATTGTCTATTGTTAATATCGTAGCAAAGCACACAATTCACAAAAAGATGTCACTTTCAAACAAAGAGCTTTTTGTTGGTTAATAGTGAAATCGCATGATTAACTTTAATCCTTTAAATCTTGAAATCTTTCGCCCTCACGCAAAATTCCCTTTCGCGTTGATTCCTATTAAAATGACTGGATTTCACCCGTAAAAATTTGCAGAGCAACTGTAAATGTGATTGTATCTTATCTCAAATCACAAAGTAGGAATTCATAGAAAATTGCCACCCTCGTAACTGAAATAGTTGTTTTCCCATGGGATCTGGTTGATTTTATCAGAACAGAGAATCAGGTTTTCGCCGTATTTTCAATTTTTCCAAATTGAAAAATTGAAAGATCAAATTCATACGAAATTCAAATGAAATCAACACACTTTAACTAAAATAGTTGTTTTCTCATGAGATCTGGTTGAATTTATCGCTGTAGATTCTTTAATCAAGAGAATCAGGTTTTCATCTCATTATTCAATTTTCTTAAAAAGAAAAATTGAAAAAAATGTAAGTTCAAATTCATATGAAATGCATAGGAAATCACCACATCTTAACAAAAATAGTTTTCTCATGAGATCTGTTTGAATTTATAATAACATTCTTTTATAAAGAGAATCAGATTTTCATCTCATTTTCAATTTTCCCAAAAAGAAAAATGGAAAGTTCAGATTCATACGCAATGCATACGAAATCGACACTTCCTAACTAAAATGGTTGTTTTATCATGAGATCTGATTGAATTTATCGAACATTCTTTTATCAAGAGAATCAGATTTTCAATTTTCCTAAAAAGAAAAATTGAAAAATGAAAGTTAAAATTCATTCAAAATGCAAATGAAATCGACACTTTGTAACTAAAATAGTTGTTTTCTCGTGAGATCTGGTTAAATTTATCGCAACATTCTTTAATCAAGAGAATCAGATTTTCAATTTTTCTAAAAAGAAAAATTGAAAAATGAAAGTTAAAATTCATTCAAAATGCATATGAAATCGACACTTCGTAACTAAAATAGTTGTTTTCTCGTGAGATCTGGTTGAATTTATCGAACATTCTTTTATCTAGAGAATCAGATTTTCAATTTTCCTAAAAAAGAAAAATTTGTAAAATGAAAGTTCAAATTCATACAAAATGCATATGAAATTGACACTTCGTAACTAAAATGGTTGTTTTATCATGAGATCTGGTTGAATTTATCGCAACATTCTTTAATCAAGAGAAACATGTTTTCACCGTATTTTCAATTTTCTTAAAAAGAAAAATTGAAAAAATAAAGTTCAAATTCATACAAAATTCATACGAAATCGCCACTCATTAACTAAAATAGTTGTTTTCTCATGAGATATGATTGAATTTATTACAAAATTATTTAAACAAGAGAATCAGGTTTTCACCGTAGTTTCAATTTTTCCAAAAAGTAAAATTGAAAAATTGAAAGTTCGAATTATACAAAATCAACACTTCTTAACTAAAGTAGTTGTTTTCTCATGAGATCTGGTTGAATTTATCACAATATTCTTTAATCAAGAGAATCACCTCATTTTAAATAAAAATAAGATGTATTATACAGTATATAAAATAATTTTAGGATAAACTATCCTATTGGCATTGTCAATAAAAAAATAAAAAAGTTTAATGGGGTAAATAAAGTTTTTGGGCTCATAAAAAGAAGTGAAAAGAAGTTTTATTGCTTTTCATACACAGGAACTGGAGTTGGACAGAAGCAGTGACACATAGTGTGAAAGTATAAAACTGAGCTTTGTCATGGGGTTATATGTCATCAAGATTAAGACTAAGCAGAAGATGCGTGATAAGGAGGATCCTAATACAGGTGACATGCTTGTACCACCGGTATGCCTGAACAACCCTGGCAACCGGAGAAACAGGAAAACAGTGGTTTTCATATCCATGGAAACCTCGTTGTTAAGTGGGTCCAAAGTTGTGTTGTTAGGTGTAGTGCATCATCACACAACACGCTATTAATATCCGCGGGATTAACCGTCAATACCCCTCTGATGTTTGCCAAGTATGCTACGCGTGCAAGTAAGGATCCGCCCCGCACTCTGATTTATTGTGTGTCTGTGTGCCAGCATTCCACAGTTGTCATGCTTTTGTGCGTCCCTTGTGGAGGCGTAGGCATCGATGACCCGAATACGCATGCATGCACCTCTCTCTTACCTCTGACGACACATTACTCTTAGTAGCACGGGCAGTACTCGGTGGCATTCGCATTGTTATCAGAAGCACATCTGATAAACCCAAGGTCAAATCTCTGTGTCTGTGTGTGTGTGTGTGTGTGTGTTTGTGTTGTGGTTGTAAAACTGATATGATCTGTTGAATCTGTGCCGTGATTGGATGCTCAGTATGTGACTCATAATGGGGCAATGTTTTTGAGAAACCACAGGAAATTTCCCGCAGGAACTGTTCAATTTTATTCTGATCTCATAAACAATGTGGCGCTGGTAATGATCAGTTTCCTCGGGGGCTTTTCACACACACACACATTTGACCGTAGATCAGCTTCTGTCAGTCCAAACCAATGTGCTGAGAGGAGTTGAACATCAAAAATGAGTCGTTTTAAGTCATCTGGAAGAGTTACTGTAGAGATAGACGTCATTTCATTTTTTTGTTGGGGAATGACTAATATCCACGAGTGTTAATGTGTTTAAGGTTGCCTTGTTTATTTGTACTGTGTATAAATGTTGACTAAATGGGGTTAAAGTGAGCATTATATAGTGAGTTTGTCGGGTCACTTGGCCACGGTGTCCATCCTGGATAATGCAGCTTTTTCATTGACACTACGAACGTGCAGGTTTTGTGTGTGTGTGTGTGTGACAAACAGTAAAAGTAGTATCCTACAGTGTGACAGCATGCTCCACTTCAATTATTTTATGATTTTAAATATTTGTAATTACTTTAATATGTTTTTTAAATAATAATAATATTAATGAAAACAATTAAATTCATATTTATTTGTATAGAGCTTTTTACTGTACATCTTTTTTCAAAGCATCTTTACAGAAGAAGCATGTTTCAAATATTACTATCAAGAAACCAGAGGTGTCAAGGGGGAAAAAAAATGATTGATGAGGTATTAATTTTATTATTATTTTAATAAAATGTAGTATAATAATAATTTTCCATAATGTATTATTATTATTATTTTAAAGGTTTTAAATTAAATTTAAAATAATTAATTAACCAATTATTTAATACAAAGTGAAATGTATTTTTTAAAGAAAATAATAATATTGATAATTAATTTTAGATTTAATTAAAAATGTATTAAATCAATTGTTTCATTGTTTCATTTAAATGATCATATTAATAAAATAATACATTGAGAATAATTAGACTTTAATTAAATATATTTTTCATATTGCATAACCTTTAAAATGAACTAGTGAAACCAAAACATTGGTTAAAATTAATAATAATATATTAATATATATTATAATTAATAATTATAAATAAATACTTTTTTTTACAAGTTTTGCTAATAATTAATTTTAGATTTAATTAAAATTTTATTAAAACAATCATTTCATTGTTCAATTTAAATTTAATTAAAATGTTTATAATAATGATAATAACAACAAATTGATAATAATAAGACTAATTAATATAATTTTTAATTAGTTATTGACTGCATGGTCTATTTGTACTTTTAAAATGTATTAGTCATATTGCATGACCTTTAAAATGAACTAGTGAAACCAAAAAATGTTGATTAAAATGTATGGAAACTTATGTCTTTTACATTTTGATAATTCAAATTGTAATAAAACTATTATTTCATTGTTTAATTTACATTTGATGTTTCAAATAATAATATTAATAATAGGCTAAATTGAGAATAATAACACTTTTATTAAAATATATATATATATATATTTTTTTTTTTATGAACTAATTGAGAGACTGCATGGTCTTTTAAAATGCATTTGTCATATTGCATGACTTTTAAAATTGAGCAGTGAAATCCCTCCAGGCAGTCAGTTCTCCAGGGGAAGACACAGGCACTTAGTCAGCTTTGTTCTCTCTCGAGAGCTGTGTTCACAAAGAGAGAAAGGCAAGGGTGAGAGGGGCAGAAATGTATCAGTGCTGCTTCTTGCACACATGGGCTTCGGTCCTGAGGATTCGACAGTAAGTAACTTTCGGGCGGTTAATGTCACACCTCCAAAGGGTAAATTCTTGAAGCCAGGTTACCGTACTCGGGTCACCCTTTATCCAGTTCCCACAATCCACTGAAATCCAGTGTCAGTTAGTCTGAAGCATTGATGCATTTTCGTAACAAGATGTTGGCGAACTTTGGCATGTGAAATTTACAGACTAAAGACTAACTGAACATCGGTTAAATGGTCACATTGGTTGTTTAGTGAAGGGAATACAGTTCAAAGTGAGTACCAGACGCTAAGTACACATTCCTTTGAGATAAATCTGATGTTTACTGACTCTTAAGCTTCAGTTAAATCAATGGTTTGTCACTGTTGTTCAGTTTGGATGCCTGTTTTAATATATCTGAATGTTTAAATAATAAAAAAAAAAAAAACAAAAAAAAATAATATATATATATATATATATATATATATATATATATGAAATAAATTATACATTTAAAATTATATATAACTAATATAATTAATTAAAATAATATAAATTAATAGGCTAATTCAATAAATGATTTATTCATAAATTAAAAAATTTAAATATTTATACTTATAATAAAATATAAAAGTATTAGATTAATTATATACAATATTATAAATATATATATATATATATTATTTATTTTAAATGAAAAATGTGTATATATATATATATATATATATATATATTATTTTTTATTATATTTATATATATATATATATATATATATATATATATACTAATCTGAATAAATAAATCTACAAAATATAATATAACCTAATTTTCATTTGTCATTTTTTATTTTATTAATATTATTTAAATATGATTTATAATGTATATATGGTTTTATTAATAAATCAAATCAAATGAATTAGAATAGAATGGAATTAAATAATGATAAAATCAAATAATTGAATTGCCATTATATATTCCTTTTAAAATTCTGACTGTAATAACTGCCATGATATCTGTACATAAACTGACACATTTTCAGAATGTTTCATTTTACTCAATGACAAGTGTCCTCTATTAATAGTTTATAAAACCTAGTGAGTCAGTCATCTGTGAGCAGCTTGACATGATCGCTCTCCTCTTTTGCACATCATTTGCCATCAAGAGACATTTGTTCAGATTTCAAACCTGATCATTGCTGTTTTATTTACTTTGGCTATTTCAGCATTTCAACTCTTCTGTTATGAATAGGCACGTGCACTAACCACTAGTCCACACGTTCAGTCTAGGTTTGAGTTTCGTTCAAGGTCTCAACCCATGTTTCAGTTCAGATTTTGCACAGGCACCAGCTTTGACTGCACATGCATCCGATGGTTCCTGTGGTGTATATCATGTGTCTGTGGAGTGGTCAACTCTAGTGCTCTTGCATGTGTTGGGTTTGAAAGGTTACACGTGATATGAGGTCTCTGAGTGTTTCTGAACAAACATGCCTAGACGGTTGGGCTTGATCTGTGCTGTGTTGCTCTTGCTAGATCTATGAAACATACGTCACTCTCGCAGTGTAAATATTTGACGCAGGCCGCTGTCGCCAATCACTTGTGCGCTCTTTGATGTCCCCGATCGATGTTCCTGTCCCGTGGGATGTCACACTATCACTCCTGTGATAAACCCTCCTCCAATCACCTCTTTCAAAACAATCACAAACAGTTCGGCCTAGTGAGATTCTACTGTTTTTTTGGGGATGTCAGATTTTGATTGACACTTGTATAACTATATCAAGTATTGGCCGATATGTTTTTTTCAGGGTTCAGTGGCGATATGATAACTAGAGAGTGGAATGACCGATAGTATATGAGATTTATAAATACACTGGTATAAAATTAACCATTTACATAATAATAAGTTCTCTTGGGGAATAATAATGATAATAATAACTAGATAAAAAAGTTCTCAGTTGGCTTGAGAAAGTCGGACCAGAAAGTTTGGTTTAAAAGCTTGAAGTTTGAAGATTAATAATAATAATATAACTAGACAGTGAAATGACCAGTAGTATATGAGATTTATAAATATGCTGGAATGAAATTAACCATTTAAATAATGATAATAATAATAATAATAATATAACTTGAGAGTGGAATGACTGATAGTTTATGAGATTTATAAATACGCTGAAATGAAAGTTACAATTTAAATAATAAAAAATTATGATAATAATAATAATAATTATTATTATTACTGTTATTATTATTTTATTAATATGGCTAAAATGTGTTTTGTAAAAAGTTTAGTGTGTGTTTACTCAAAATATTTGAAAAATAAAAACAAGTAATCAAGTATTTGCAAACAAAAATTGTGCATTCATCATTTCAAGACAGTACTGTAGTATTCAGTCCGTAATAAAGAGTGTTAGTGTCTACAGTGAGTGGTTTTCTCTTTTTCTTTTCGTAAGTGTTGTTTAATTAATATTTATGACATCATAAACTGAATCAGGTATTTAATATACCCCTTAAATGTTTATTGACTTGAATGATTCTTCAACCGAAATGAAAGTTTTCGTTTAGCTGGAAACCGAAACCAAAAATAAAGTTTACTTAATAATCGATAAATTAATCAAATTTATTTAATAATCAACTCTCAAACAAAGACATTGAGTTGTATATGAATATTTATATTGTATATAAAGCAATTACATAAACGTTAATTATTTATATTTATATAGCATTATTTATTATTATTATTACTTATTATATTTATTTATAATTGAATATATAATTGATAATTATAAGGCATTTTTCAGAGAGCTTTGGGTTCCGTGTGCCCATACCCGCTCCCTGTGATGTTTTCACATTCCCTCCTGCTCAGTTCATTCCCTGAAGAGCCGAGAACATTAGCTGGAACATCATTCCAAGAATCACATATTTTGGCTCAAGGAAATCTGTGTCTTGCTTATGAAGCTCCTGCTGGGACAGTGCAGTTTGGATACCAACATCCGTCCAAACGCCCTTGAGCCCCCCCCCCCCCCCCACCTCCTTCCTCTCCTCTCTTCCGGTTGTCGTTTTGCGCTTACGCACGGGCCGCTAACACTTAATCGAATATGACTCTGCAGAAAAGTGGGTCGTCTGCTGTTATTTTTTAACTGCGAAAGCTGTGAAAAGCCAAAGTGACGGATAGAGATCTCCTCGGCCGTCTCCTCGGGCTCCGGCTGCCCGACACACGCGCTTTTGCTGGAGTTCAGATAAGGCGACACTCATTAAAGGTTGCATAATGAAACGTTTACTGGAATCCGAGAGCTTCGGGCCAAAGTCTGGTGCCACTTGTTAGTCAGTGGAGCTCCTTCAGCGGAGCGTGAGCGGGGGGGGGGGGGGGGGCGTCTCTGCCCCTCTTGTGCACTAATGTGACCTGCCTTTCCCAATGCAGACCCAACAAGCTGACGTATAAGGGCCGGTGGACATGTCATTTCGTAGCACATTCTATTTCAGGCTTTAGTCTTGCAATAAACCTCTTTTAAAACCAATAAATCCAGCTTGAGGTATCGCTGTCCTTTCTGTCTACACCCTGTTATGATGAATGTATGAAATGCTGAATCACTATTCCTGGCATGCGAGTAGTGGTGTGTATGCAAGCGCATATATGTGTGAAGGTTTCATGTATGAAGAAAGGAGCGTTTAGTTTGAAAGGCTTGTTTGGTTTACTTCAGACTCTTTAAAGCAGGGGAATCCAATCCTGCTCAAGATTTGGACACACCTACTTTAAAGAGATAGTTCTTCCAAAAATGTTTATTTTTGATGATTATTCACTCGCCTTTCTCTTCCATTCTTTTGTGGAACAAAATAATTTGTTATTCTGAAGAACATCCTGGTCACTATCCTGGGAACATGAGGCTTTCAAGCTCCAAAATGATTTAAAAAGCAGCATAAATGTGGTCCACATGACTCACAGAACTGTATTCCAATTAGATCAGTTTGTGTGTGTGGAAGAGATGGGATTCATTTTTTCACTGAAGGTCTTGGCTTTCTCTCTTTGGCGCGTTCATGAAAGTTTGCGAGACAATTAGTAACAACATCTGAATGGGCAACAAATAATTGGAGTTGGATTTTGAATTCAATTAATGCCGGGGACACATTTAACAACCAGCTGAAACATTTTAAGACTGACTGAACACACACTTACAGACTGTTTCCATACACTGCAATAGATTTTAAACACCAACTGTGAACACTGACTGCACGCGACTCTGCGCGTATCAAATTACATTCATAATCGGCCTTACAGTCGTTAAGTGTGTCCCCGGCTTAAAGGGTAACTCTCGCCAAAATGCAACCTAGGGTCTTTTTGTTAATCTACCCGAGGCGAACTTTCGTTTAAAAGCATAATTAGAATGGAAACGCCACTTTTAAGTTTGACCATATTTTCGTTTTCTGTCAAATTGCCTTTTGAATGGGAGTGAATGGGGCACTTCAGTGATAGCATCAAAAATCGCTATTTTTAAAACACTAAGAAGGCTCGACACAACATGTAGTATCACCAGGGGCTCTACACATGAACTCCAGCATTGAGAACATTGTGTACACAGTTTACTAAAAAGAAAGGTTTTGAACAACTCACTGTCGCTGTTGTTGTTTCCAGCCGCCGGCATTTTGTCAGTCAAAAATAGTCGATCTCCGAATACAACATAACAGGGAGGAGAGTAAAGATGGAAAGCTCCTAAAGCTTAGTTCCATATAAATTCACGGATAATTTGTTGTTTTGTCGTTAGTGAAAATCAAAATCAAAACTGTATTTGAAAAAGGATCCTCATATAAGAAACAACACTAAAATTCAGAATCGGTTCATTCGCATTCGGAGATCGACTATTTTTGACTGTCAAAATGCCGGCGGACACAGCTTCAGTGAGTTGTTCAAAATCTTTCTTTTTAGTAAACACTGTGTACATAAACAATGTTCTTAATGCTCGAGTTCATATGTAGAGCCCCTGGTGATACTTCGAGCACAGTTTCATGTTGTGTCGAGCCTTCTTAGTGTTATAAAAATAGCGATTTTTGATGCTATCATCCCATTCACAAGGCAATTTGACCGAAAACGAAAATACGGTCAAACTTAAAAGTGGTGTTTCCATCCTAATTATGCTTTTACACGAAAGTTTGCCTCGGGTAGATTAACAAAAAGACCCTAGGTTGCATTTTGGCGAGAGTTACCCTTTAAATGTTCAACGAATCAATTTATCTAGGTAGAAAAGCGGTTGGAATGATTTAGGACCCCGGAGTCAAACCGATACGTTTTCTCTTTCATTGGTCAACTCAGTGATCCAGTAACAACGATTAACAGCTAACTGGAGAGAAAGATTTTCAGTGAATATTGACTTAAATGTTGGTATGTCACAAATCTATTGTATGGCTTTAGAATACATCTCACAAGTCATATATCACGGTCCTTTTTCATAGTTTTGGAGCCTGAAAGTCCCAGTCCTCGTTAACTTCCATTATATGGAAAAAGGCCAGGATATTCTTCAATATCACCTTTTGTGTAAGCTTACATATTTGAAACAATGTGAGAGAATAAATGGGAATAAAAAGGGGTACTCCTGGAGGGCCACTGTTCCGCAGCGTTCTGCCCCAACACACTTGCCTGAAGTTCACAGCAATCCTAAAGACCTTTACTAACAGATTCAGGTGTGTTTATTTAGGATTTGAACTAATCTCTGCTGGATAGTGGCCCTCTAGGAGCAGGATTGAACACCCCTGCTTTAAGCTCATGAAAACAGAAATGACTTGGCTTGACATTTTATTTTCATGGAAGTTGAGATTGGTACCTGACCCTGTATTGCTTCAATGCTCTTGTTTACCTCTGTGACCTCAGAGAAGGCAAGAAGAACCAGAGACAAGAAGTGGAGATTTATGTTGCACCCTTCTCCAGACTAAACAGACCACTGACAGACAAAAGGGAATTAAACAAGAGCAATGTTTGATATTCTTCAAGTACCGTGAGATCCAAGGGACATATTAGCTGGCAATGATAAATTGTGCTGCAGATTTCTGCTCTCCCGCAAGTGCTTGGTGGTCCGGAGAAATCAGACTCAAACTATTCATCGTCATTATAGAGTCAGTTCTCAAGAGCTACACAATTTCCAAATGGAAAGAAATTGTCAGAGCCTGAACTCTGACTCAAGTTTACTAACAGTTGTTCTTATTTCATTTATCAACAATGAACTTAGGCAAGGCAGTGTATTTTGAGCCGCGTTACATAGCAATCTGAGTTCCCTCACCTATGATGTAAGAGTGCACTGTGGTAAACCCTTCCAAGTAGGACAGTTCCGGCAAGTCCGCAGCCGACCTTTGAAACCATCTGCTGAATTTAAACTGGTTGACGAGGTGGAGGGGGAAGTATTTCGGGGCTCGACAGAGCCAACGGGGGTTAGCATGCCTCTCCCTACACCCTCCTGTGCCCATCTGCCTGTCCGGGCAGGGTGACAGGGTGGCGTAACTGCCCTCGCTGTGGGCAGAACAGGCTGATATATCGGCAGACCGCTGACCGCAGCCCAGGAAAAGAACATCGCATCCTCGTGGTTCAGTTTAGCAGGGCTGGGGATTGCATGAGGAAACGGGCCGCAGAGCTGCATGTTGGCAGGATTGCTGTTTGGGTTGCAACATGCTCCCTCAACCCCATAACATATAAATACAAGGAGAAAGATGGGAAATGTTTGGACATACATGATGTCGGACAGTTTCGCCACTGATTATATGTTCCAGCGGTGATGTAGACGTTTGGAGCCTTGGGCTTATTATAAGGGGACTTCTGAAACAAAACTTTCCTAGTATGTGAAAAGCAATAAGTCAAATGAATACACAGTATTCATAAAGCCATAACCGAAAAATACCCTGATGACCTACTGCTTCTGGTCAGATTTTGAAGTATGCATCCAAATGACACTATTTTCCCATGAACCCATGGGAGAGTCGTCATTATTCATTAATGGCGAGGAATGGCAACATATGTGATGCACTTATTAATATATAATATTATATCAGGCTATATTATATTATTATCAGTAGGGATTTTTTAAGAAATTACTATTTTTGTTCAGCAATGACAAATTAAATTGATCAAAAGTGACGGTAAAAAAATGAGTGCAGACTGGGTGAGTATAAGAGACTTTTCTTTTTTATCCTCCCGGTCCCAAACTTTTTAATATTATATTATATTATAAGGGTGGGAATCTTTTGGTGACTCACGATTCTAGTTTTTGAAACAAATTTCGATTTGATATTTGCATAGATTTGATTCGACTTTATTGTTTTGTGTTACTTTTCCTAATTGACTGCGGTAGATAGTTTAATAGGTCTTGAAGAAAAAAATCCCAAAGAATTAAATTAGAAATGTATTTAGTTTTTCTTCCCATTTTAGTCAACCCAGTATTATAAAACAAATGCCATTTCAGCTGACTGTAATCATTACACACATGCCTGGCAGTCTTCTGTAATAAAGCAAAGCAGGCAATTTTATTTTATTTTGATATTAAAAATAGGAACAAAGAAGCAGGTTACAAACAATAGGATAAAAACAATAAAAAATTATACAAATTAAATAAACTTTATGTTTTTCATGTACAGTAGCAGTCATGTACACTACAGTAGTAGTTTATTTAACATGTAGTAAGAAATAGCCTACTACAGAAATGTAATAATAAAATATAAAAATAAAACACTGTATAGTCTTCACTGTATGATTTAAATATAAATGTATTCATATTAAAGATACAAAAGTGATTCAGTCAAAATCAGTGAGTGATTTGTTTTTTAAATTAACATTAATGAAACAGATGGCAACCGTTTATGAGGCTGCTGTCCCTTTAAGAATGAATGTGCAGATCTAATACACTGTTACACATCTGATTTTCTCCTAACTGTTTACCTTCATGTAGGACACAACAGACTATGTTATGAATACTCCACACAATGTGCTTTTTGACTTAATTGTGTGTGTATTTGTCCGTTCAAGCGCAATAAGCTGTGAAAGAGAACTGAAATCGGGATTGCATGCATTTGGGAGGCGGCATCTGTGCCTATCTATTATACTATTTTTATTTTGCTATTATATTATATTATATTATATTATATTATATTATATTATATTATATTATATTATATTATATTATATTATATTATATAGGGATGCACGATATATCGGCCACCATATCGGTATCGGCCGATATCGGTTAATTTTTAATGTTATCGTTATCGGCCCAGTAAGAAAATTTGGCTGATATATTAAAGCTGATAAATAATGTATTATTTCCTTCAGCTGAGACTCTTCAGATGCGCACTGATCAACATGATGGTTTTGAATTGCTTGAAATATGATTGAAATCACTTCAAAAAAGGAAAATACGGATATGTGCAACATGAGCAGCACAAGGCTCTGTCATATCGGCTACATAAAACTATAACGAGAAAATCATAATTGTGTGTTTGGGACATGGCTTTTAATGGTGAGACTTTTGTTTTTGTATCAGGCTCTCAAAAATTATATAAAAATTTGGATTTTAGGTTTATCGGCCAATATATCGGTTATCGGCATTCAAATATAAAGAATCATCGGTTATCGGTATCGGCCAAAATTATCGTATCGGTGCATCCTTAATATTATATTATATATCAATATGGACATTTCAAGGATAGGCCACCAAAAACATGGATGTCTTGTCACCCTCGGCTATTGCCACACAAATAAATTTAGGCTTCTCCATTAGTATTTAGGTAGAAAATGACTTAAATTTCGTAGCGGTTTTCCGCCCGCAGCGCTTTCTGCAATGTTCAACATGGTTGCGTGACTTCAATCACGCAATACTCACCTAGAGCTCCAAAAATCCAACTGAAGGAATTTGCACCAACTGCTTTGTTTTTCCTTCTCTTTGCAAGATTTAAGAGCCCATCAGATGGTGAGGGTAGACATACTGGACCATTTAAAACCAAATAGTCTTGGAGAGTGAGTCAGAGTGAGTCACGGAGTTGTTTGCTATGGCAGTAGGTGAGCACGGCACCAGCATAAGAAACTCATCTACTCCATCTTTACTGTAAATCAACACTCTCGTTAAAGGGCTCACGTCACGGGAAACGAGATTTTCTTTGTTCTTTTGAAATTAGAAGCTACACAGATCATTTTCATGTTCAAGCATCCTCCCTAGTTCACCTGGACCATTATTGAAAATAAATAACAAGAAGGAATGATTCTTGAGCATCAAACCAGCATATTAGAATGATTTCTGAAGGATCATGTGACGCTGAAGACTGGAGTAATGATGCTGAAAATTCAGCTTTGATCACAGGAATAAATTATATTATATTACAGAAGAAAACAGTTATTTAAAATTGTAGTGATATTGCAGAAGAGGCTTCTTTCAAAAACATAAAAAGATTATTGGTAACACTTTACAATAAGGTTCATTAGTTAACATTAGTTAATGTATTAACTAACAGGAACTAACAATGAGAAACACATTTGTTACAGTATTTATTAATCTTTTTTAATGTTAGTTAAATACAAATCCAGCTGTTCATTGTTTGTTCATGTTAGTTCACAGTGCGTTAACTAATGTTAACAAATACAACCTTTGATTTTAATAATGTAGTACAAGTAAATGTTGAAATTAATTTGAACTAATAAACGCTGAAGAAATAATGTTCATTCTTAGTTCATGTTAACTAAAGAAGTTAATGAACCTTATTGTAAAGTGTTACCAAATTATTACCAACTCCAAATTTTTGAACAGTATCGTAAGTGCACTTATATTATACAAAAGCATAAAAACACGGAGCTTTTTAAAACAGAAAAACTCTGATGCCCTTTTTGAACTTGTATGTCGGCACTTTTACGGGAATTTAGGTCAGCGCAAGATTCTGGAAATATAATTGCTGCATATAGGTGTGAATGATGAAAAGAAAATGGCTTTGCGTGCACTTTGCCGGCAGAAGTGATGTTTGTTATTAAGCGGCTCTCATTCAGAAGCAGACTTGAGCCGTCACGTCACGTTTCCTGTGAGAAAGAAGAGCTTCGTCTGCTGCTGACTGACAAATGAGGGAGTGAGAGCGATAGCGGAGACGGACGGGGCCACCCAGACTGATCACAGGGGGCCACCACTCAACATGCTGCATTTCTCGGCTCATTTCTGTGCGTGGAAGTGAAAGAGAGAGAGAAATATGTGTCTCGATGCCAGTATTTGTGTGCGAGTATATCGTAGCCGTCACTTTTATGAGCCCGCCGGCTGCCGAGGCCCCAAACCGCAGGCATTACCCTCTCCACTGTTGTGCAACTCTTTGCCCTAAAGTGATTATACGTGGTGCCTGTCAGACTGGCCCCACTATTATGACACATAGACACACAGTGAGCGGCTTCAGCTCTCATGCCTTTCCACACACAATATTCAAACGCTGACCCACTTCCGTGCCGAAAAGCGTATCGAGTGTTTCATCTTGATTCTGTTTGGAGATTGCCGGAGAATATGGATGTGTCTGCTTTTTATCTGCGTCAGGCGCACGCTGAGGGATTTCCTTTAGCGTCATTAGCATATCTAATATAATAACTCTTTCAGTTAGCAATATGAGCATCTTAGTTCTGTTTAACACATTTTACTATATTAAAATCCATTCAAATATCTAATCAGCCAATCACATGCCAGATACGCAGTGCATTTAGGCATGTAGAGATGGTCAAAATGATCTTCTGAAATTCTGTGGAAGGAAGGTGATTTAAGTGATGTTTGTTGGTGCCGGACGGGCTGGTCTGAGTGTTTCAGAAACTGCTGATCTACTGGGATTTTCACACAGCAAGAACAGCAAACTGAGACTACAATTCACACAGGCTCATGAGTCTCAATTTCTGGGCCAGAATTCGGCATAAACAACATGAAAGCATGGATTCATCCTGCCTTGTATCAACAGTTCAGGCTGTTGGTGAAATGGTGTGTGGGATATTTTCTTCACACACTTTAGTTTAAACACCAGAGCCAACCTGAGTATTATTGCTGATCATGTCCATCCCTTTATGAACAGTGTATCATCATCTGATGGCCTCTTCCAGCAGAATAACATGCCGTGTCAAATCATCTCAAACTGCTTTCTTGAACCTGACAATGAGTTCACTAAACTCTCCCCAGACACCAGGGGCCAGTTGATCTCAATCCAGTAGAGCACTTTTGGGATGTTGGGACTTTCTATTCATCAAAGAATCCTGAAAAAAGTAGTTTTGAACATTAATAATCAGAAATGTTTCTTGAGCATCAAGATTTCTGAAGGATCATGTGACACCGAAGACCGAGGGCGGCACAGAATGAGTCAACATCTGAATATTGTATGTGGAAATGTGTCAAGTATTTCATCTTGATTTTGTTTTAGACTGTGTGATTTCGTTTGACATCATTTAAATATCTTTTTTTTTTCTCAGTTTGAGTATCTGGTTTAAGATGGACCTGTGACTAAACTGTTTTCTCTGGCTCTTTTGAGCTGTGCGTGTGTGGCGGCTGTTTTTGTGATGGTGAATTCCTGTGTTGAGGCCGAGCCAGTTGGGCAGATTAAACGTGTGCCCACATGTGCTCTCCGTTTTGTTTCAATGAATCATTCATTTGGTGTTGGCCTGCCGACTGAGGTCGATCACAACATAGTAGAGTGAAAACAAGTGGCGGGAGTTTTAAGCCTCTCCACTCGGGTTTGTTTTGTTTCTGCATGTTGTTGATGTTTTGGTGAGGAAGGTTTCCATGCGTCAGTCTCTTCCTGTCTCAGACGCCGGGGTTTCCGTGACTCATTCAAAACTTGGAGTGAAAAGCTGGATCGACCTCTCAGTGGAATGTGTGTCTGCAGATATTATATTCATATTATGGTGACTGTGATTTGCATTGAATGTTAGAATAAAAATGAATAGAATCCAACCTATCCTATAATTGATTTATTTTATATATATATATATATATATATATATATATATATATATATAAAAACATGCATATATATGTATTTTAAAAAACATGCATTTGAATATATATATATATATATATATATATATATATATATATATATATATATATACAGTGCTATGCATAAGTTTAGACACCCATGCTAAAGTTGACTAAAAAGAGGAATAAAAAATAATCTTTTGGAAATTGAACTTAATGCCTTAATTAAAAAAATTAGGAAAAATCCAACCTTTAAGGACACCAATTTTCTTTGTGAATGAATAATGTATCGTAAATAAATATATGTTCTTCCTTAAAATACAGGGTGCATAAGTCTGGACACCCCTATGTTAAATTCCCATAGAGGCAGGCAGATTTGTATTTTTAAAGGCCAGTTACTTCATGGATCCAGGATACTATGCATCCTGATAAAGTTCCCTTGGCCTTTGGAATTAAAATAGCCCCACATCATCACATAGCCTTCACCATACCTAGAGATTGGCATGGGGTACTTTCCATAAGATCATCTCTCAATGCAAATCAAACCAGCTATTAGGCTAACTGAAATAAAACCATGCCAATCTCTAGGTATGGTGAAGGCTATGTGATGATGTGGGGCTATTTTAATTACATAGTATCCTGGATCCATGAAGTAACTGGCCTTTAAAAATAAAAATCTGCCTGCCTCTATGGGAATTTAACATAGGGGTGTCCAGACTTATGCACCCTGTATTTTAAGGAAGAACATTTATTTATTTACGATACATTATTCATTCACAAAGAAAATTGGTGTCCTTAAAGGTTGGATTTTTCCTAATTTTTTAAATTAAGGCATTAAGTTCAATTTCCAAAAGATTATTTTTTATTCCTCTTTTTAGTTAACTTTAGCATGGGTGTCTAAACTTATGCATAGCACTGTATATATATATATATATATATATATATATATATATATATATATATATATATGTATATATATATATATATATATATATTCAAATGCATGTTTTTTATGTATGTATATATATTATATATAATTTTGCATTACATTTTTATTTTTATGGTAGTCTATATTTTATATTATTAAAAGTCATTATACATTACAAATGTATTTTCAGATATTACAATGATTTACTATAAAATAAATGTAAATTGAATAATTAAATAACATTGCATTATAATATTGTTAACATTATAGACATAACTAAATTAAGACTTAAAAATATGACGTTTTATATGTTATATTAAGGATATTATCATTTAGAATTTGTATTTTTATTATTATTACATGTGTATTAAATATTAATTAATTACTAAATAAAAGAATAGAAAATACTTAATTAACTAGTAATATATTAGATTATATAATTCATATGTAATTATTGTACTAATTATTATGTAATTAATTATAATATTATAATGTCTTTAGTAATCACTTATCACTAAAGGTAGGCTATATTAAGTATAATTTCTATCAGTAGAGGACACTTCTACATCTGTGTTCACATTAGTCCTCCTCGACTCTGACAGGAAGTCATCATCAGCGTGGATAAAGTGATGTCATCGCTGAAGGAGAGAGTGCTGGTTCCCCTGTTTCCTCTAAATCACCACCCAGGCCTTCCCTTCATCCTTCCCTTTCTCAGCCTCTTTCCTCTTCCACATTCCCGGCTCCCACACGGAACGGTCGGAATGTTTCAGCAGTCGCAGTGGAATCTGCATGATAGGGCTTTTTGGCTGACGCCTCGTGAAAAAGCCAAGAGGGATCGAATTCAATGTGCAATTAGATCTGGCCTCTGATCCGCACACGTCTTAACTTGATCTGAACCAGAACCGCTCGCGCGGCTTATGTTACTACAAATCATGGCATTTAGACACTATTCTTCCTCTCACAAGTACTGAATGATCAGTCACATCAGAGACAGCTCGTAAACTTCATTGGATGAACCTCACGATGACGGTGAACGTGATTTTACCAAGTACCGCATGTTCCTGGATCAACATCTTTATTGATCCTGGAACAACTTTCCAATCAACCAATCAGATTTGAGGGACAAGTTTACAGTTTATGTCAAGTTTAGGCTTAGAACCAGGGTGAGGTGCTTCAACATCAGTGTTATTCACATATCATTTCCCTCTGATTTTAGCGAATAGTTATTGGTAGGGTTAGGTTTAGGGGTAGGGATAGGGTAAGGACAAAATTTTGGGACAGGAATGTTATTCCAGGATCATGTCTTACTTGGCAAAATCACGGTGACCTCACGATGACATGACCGAAAGAGAAAATTACACATATTTTTGTTCCTTTATGATATTTTTCACAACAATTAAGCAAATTTTATATATTCATATATATATATATATATACTGTAGATGCGAATAATTCCGATAAATTGATTTGACAGCACTAGTTTAGGCATATTTTAAATTAGTTGTTAGATTTATTTTAAGTTGACTTTCATTTAAGTGTAATTTTTATGTACTTTTGTCATCTTTATTTGTTTCTATTTAGCTTTCAGGTTTTTTTTGTTGAAATATATTTTATGTCAGTTAGTTGGCAAGGCAACATTTCAAATTTTTGTCTAGGTTTTATAGTTGTTGTTTTTTTTTTTTAAATTGTAATTGTAATTTGTAATATTTTTAATTAATAGTAACAACCCTGATTTAAATATGCATGAATTAAAAGCTTCTAATAATGTATAAATACTTCTAAAATTAAATATATAATTATTGATTTTTTATTGATGGAAATGTACTTATTTGGTGTGGAAAAAAAATCTTAGGCTTAATTTTCTTTGAGCAAAATATCATTTCTTAATTCCTTCTTTAGATTTTGGACTGAAATACGGGTCAGTCATTTCTAAAGTCTGCGACATTTACTCTATATACGTCAATACACGTAGTATTTCCCATAAACAAATAATGATGAACAAAGAATTGAACTTCCTAAATTTGCCCCCGAAAAAAGAACAAAATTAAAAAATGGCCGTAGTGCGATAAACCCGCATCCTTGATTTGACCACTTCCTGTTGCTGAAAGTATGTGTTCTCCTCTCCTCAGTGAATATGCTTTCTATGCCCTCAATTCCCCTTTGGTGGATATTTCACATTCTTATACCATGACGTATTTCAAAACATACATACATGCGTCTACCTTTCAGTTTAAATGCCTTTCATGAGCTCTGACAGATCCACTCATACAGAAGACATCTGGTATGATTTCACAAAGCAGACGGACCTATTCAACACAAACCAAGCTCTTTTTTTCCCCTCTTACGCATATAGTGGCATGACAGACTTAAGCAATGGATTGTTAGTCATGCATTTGCGCAACAGCATTCATTCAGCTGTCTATTGTACAGTGCTGACTTGAAGAGTCAGCATTGTTGGCATATTTAATTGATAGTACCGACATAATTAAAAATGATGCATTTGTGAAACAGCAGCATTAGCCTCATATTTGATGGATGAGTTGAATATCAAATAGTGCTCACATTCAGAAATGCGCTTTATGTAAAGCCTGCAGGCCAACCACTCACAGGTCAAACTTACGTGACCTCAAGTGAAGTTCAAGAATCGTCAACTCGCGTTTAAAGTGAACGCGTGTCAGAGATCACCACTCTTGATACCATTAGCATTCTTCTCAGCCTTGCTCAGTATGCAGTTCCAGCGAGGATAGGCACTGCTGCCAAAACAACCCCAATTTTCATATTTGACAAATTAGTTAACAATTAACACTCCCACTCTATACTCTGTTTCTTACTAAAACCTTTCAGTCTAGAAAAAAAAAGAATAAATTAATTAAATGGCCAATTATTTTGCATACTAGCCTACTGCTTGTACTATTTCTACCCATAAGGTTTTCGTTCATCTTCGAAACACATATGAAGATAATATTTTTAATGAAACCTGAGAGATTTCTGTTCCTCCATTGCAAAGCCCTTTAACCCAAAACTCTGATGCCTCAAAAAGTCCTTAACGACATTGTAACAGAAATCCATAAGGTAGTAAGAGTAGTATGCTATTCCAAATTCAGTCAACAAGTCAAGAATTATTATATTTTTTTAAATCAACGTGATATTATTTTCGATTCATTCGTTTTAAAGGACAGTCAAGTGGGCCGCATAAGCTAAACATGCTTAGCACTCCCGCTCTAAACTAAAGTTGTGTCCCAAATAACTCACTATACACTATACACTCAACCGTGTAGTCTATGAATTTTATACAGTTGGAGTCTGATAGCTCCTTCATCTCCGCTTCGCAAAGAGTGTAGGGATGCAACAAACAATTATTTTAATGATGCACAATATATCAGCCACCATATCGGTATCGGCCGATATATGGTCATTTTTAATGTTATCGTTATCGGCCCAATAAGAAAATTTGGCTGATAAATAATGGCTGGTAAATATTTCCTTGAGCTGAGACACTTCAGATGCACACTGTTCACCATGATGGTTTTGAATTGCTTGGAATATGATTGAAATCACTTCAAAAAGGAAAAGTGCAACATGTCCCATAGGCTACATAAAATATGAATGAGAAAATGCTTGGGAAATGGCTTTTAATGGTAAGACTTTTGTTTTTGTTATAAAAAAAAAAAAAAAAAAGGATTTAGATTTATCGGCCTATACATCGGTTATCGGCTTTCAAATATAAAGAATTATCGGTTATCGGTATCGACCAAAATTGTCATATCAGTGCATCCCTAAATTATTTTGATAATCGATTAATTATTGACGTCTTTCTGCAGTTGAAACACTGATTGAGCAATTAAATGAGACAGGATACATTTAAGTAAGTTGAACAGTATCTATCAACATACCTTCTGATGTTCATTCATGTTTTTTTCGCGCTGAAACTAGTAGTAAAGGGGAATAAAAGGTGGGAATAAAAAGTGGCACGTTTGAAGAGGAAACGTGCCACTTAAACTGAGGCGCTATCCGTCACGCAACATTAAAAACAGCCACAAAACCACAATCATTGTTTGAATTTCATAGTAAAATTGACAGAATTTAAAAGCTGAGTCTTTGTTTTATATTTAAAAGTAACCTGCTCTGTCTGGTCTGTCGGTGAATTGTCTTTTTTTTTGTATTTTACATTTTTTATTGATATTACTGCAGCGGCCCACTGGTCAAACCACGTTATTGCAGGCTCTTAAAATAGGTAATATGAGATCAAAAGCCTATTCGACAACAAAAATATTTGTCAACTATTTTTTATTGTCGATAATGTCGACTGATCATTTCAGCCCTAGTTGAGTGCTTGAAGTGACCAACATTCCTCACTTCTTGGTGTTTGAAGTGCACTTTCTCTCTTTGGAATCCTTAGTGTGAACACGCTCCTCACACTATTTATACTACAAAACGACATAAAATAGTGCACAAGTACACAAATTGGGACCCACCTTATTTCTTACTAAAACCTTTCAGTAAAGCCACCCACGGTTCAAGGTTGCGTGACAGTTAGCGTCTACGGTGCTCAAATGAGGTCTCTTGCGGCCTGGCTGCAATAACACCCTAGAGGCAGACATCTGTCTGGCTATACTCGTCTACTGTACCGTAGCCTAGCTGTCGCTAACACTCGGACCCACCTATGAAACCCCACCTCACCACAAAGACATGGAATAGTGTGTCGGAACCACACAGAGTCTTTATCCAAGCACAGAAAAGGACACTTTCTCTCGAGCACACTCTAAAATATCTCCTTCCCTGATGGCCACAAACGTGTCTCTGTCCGTGCACAGCGCCATTCTGTACAAACGTTGGCTATACGTATACTAGTGCAATACATGCAGCCCAGAGGATGCAATTAAACATCATCTTAAGTCACTTAAGTAGTTTTAATGTTTGTTAATTGTGTACTTTGGGTGTAGAAGCAGTATACGTGGCAGTGGAGGTACTTATAGTATGGTTTAGTTACAAGTAGGGGAGATGTAATAAATGTGGTGTGAACCAAAAGGTTCAAACCATGCAGGAAGGAATCCTAAACTATTGTCATGTTCATATGAAATATTAGTATACTGCATACTGCACAATATAGACTGTACACTGTCTATTGTTCTTGGTTCAATGAAATAGTTAATTTTTTGTCTAATAATATATTCAAAAATAGATTAAAGTGCCCCTATTATGCTATTTTAATAAGAGGAGCATTTGTAGTTAAAAGGTATATATAAGACTTCAGATGCAAAAGCCTCTAAGTGTCATCTGAAATTTTCTTCTAAAATGAGTATTTTTATCAAGCTCGTATATTTAAGTTCAGTAATTTCACTTTAATGACAATTAATAGGTAATTTTAACTGCCATTAAAGTGAAATAAGTGAACATAAACATAAACATACAAGCTTGATAAAAATTATCATTCTAGAAGGAAATTTCAGATGGCACTTAGAGGCTTTTGCATCTGAAGTCTTTATATATATATATATATATATATATATATATATATAGGAGAGGATATATGAGATATATATATATATATATAACAAAATGACCTATTGTTTAGCTAGATAAGGCGCTTATTCCTCGGCTGGGATCATGTAGAGCCCATTTGAAGCTCCATTGAAACTGAAATTTGGACCCCATTGAAGTCCACTATATGGAGAAAAATCCTGGAATGGTTTCTTTAAAAACCTTAATTTCTTTTCGACTGAAGAAAGAAAGACATCTTGGATGACATGGGGGTGAGTAAATTATCAGGACATTTTATTTCTGAAGTGAACTACTTTTTTGATAGGCTTTTATTTTGATAGCTCGACCTTACTTGCTTGGCACGTTACAAAATCTCATTGGTTCTTGCAGAAGCTCAAATGTGCTTGCATGATGCGAGAGCAAACTTCATTGGTGACAGAATTTTTATATTTGTGTGAATAACCCTTTAAGATAGTACAGTATGTTAGTATGCTGGATAGTAAGAGTGGTATGCTATTCCAAGTTCAGCCAATAGGTCAAGAAAAAATTATTCAGAAACCGTGTGATATTACTTTCAATTGATTCATTTCTATAGTAGGTCAAGTGGGCCGCACTGCATTGTGGGTACAGTATTTCTTCCAGTGTGCTCTGTTGCATATGGGTATTCTATGTAAATACCATATTCAAAATGCATACTGCAGAAATTAGTAGTATGGAAGCATTTTGTTTAGACACTAATAATAAGTTGCTTTGGATGAAGCATCAGATAATCAGAAATTAGTCGCAAGTAGTCATGGATCATCAAGCAGTGACTTTGTTGTAGATTTAAGGTCAGTTCTCCCCTTATATTTTGTATTCGCTTAGTCTTTCCATTCAAAAATTTGCAACAAAACTTATCTCATATCAGAAAATACAAGTTGGCGCAGGGCCTTGAGTGCAGAATCACTACAGCAAACCACCATTAAAAGGTCACGTTGATGCACTTCCTGCCAATGAGAGCATCCGCAACCTGCAAAATGTGTGAGAAAAGAAGTGTGAGAAGTGCTATATCTATTTCCTTCTGAGGCCGCCCACCTTGGCCCTGGCAGCTCTCTTGGTTTGATTCATCAACTGTTTTTGATGACGCCAACCTGATTCGCAGGGCAGCCTACCTCACTTGACACCCCATGGCCAAACCGCACTTTTCCACCAGTGAACTGCAAACATAAATAAATATATAGAATTTCATAAAGAGGCTGTGTTGTTTGCGCTGCTAAGAAAGGTCACTTGGATTAGCGATGGAATCTTCTCCATTGACGTTAAGGAGAGTCCTTTGAGACCAAAACAGTGCCTGTATTTATAACGTTAGCGTGTTTTCTGTCGGAACAGCTGTACAAATGCTCAAAGGAAATGACTTTTAGATTGAGGCTCTTAAAATATGGTGTGCACTACAATCATGGAAGTTCATTGTTAGCAATGCTGTTTTTATCTCAGCGTATGCCTTCAGAAATCATTGTCGTTTGTTGGACTTGCTCTGTCCTTTTTTTCCTCCCTTTCTCCCACCTTTTCTGCTATCGGACGCCTGTGTTTTGATAAGGAAGCGTTAGCTCTCGAACCTGTCCTTTTCGGGGCAGCGTGTGCTACTTGCCCTTGTGAGGTGGACTGTGGCTCCAGTGTTTTTGCGCGGAATGGTGATATTAGCTGGATTCGTATCAGTGCTAGCCAGTACTTCCTGCTCTAATACAATGGAGAGGAAGTCAACTAATAGTGCTGCACTCGACGACTGCTATGCTCTTTGAAACCCTGTGTTAACCTTTCCGCCATCCATTTGTATGCCACAACAGGGCCATCGGGGGCATAACATACACACGTTGACACTCGCGTGCATACAGTAATGCACATTATGACATTATTACAAGGTGCACTTTTTGAAATTGTACCTAAATGTGAAACATTCATGAAAGTGTACTTGATTTTAAGTGGCCTTTTATTTCAGTAATATTATCTGCAAGTAGTTTATAAAAATGTACTTTTATGCTTCAAAGGACATTAAAAGTGCACATTCAATACAATCTCAGAAAGGGTGTTAGCATGGTGTGCTAACTGTAGCTAAATGTCTGTGGTTTGCATAGTTCACTAGTTGTCCATCAACTTGTTGTGGTTTTACACATCATTAGAACCAATCTTTCCTTGTTCCAACCCGATAAATAGTTCAGATATCTGTAAGACTCGACCTTGAGTAGCTATTATGTCTTTGCAGGCTAATATCAATCAGGCTAATAGAAAGCTAAACTGTAAAACCTGGAGCATGAACATGATTTATGCACAAACAAATTAGTTGCTAGTTTGCATGATACTAGCCTAAGACTGCCTTAGGAAACCACTGTGGTGTATCCTAGTGGGATTTTGCTCTCAAATACTGAAGAAGTGCTCTCTGGCAAGCGATAAACTGCTTGGCTAATGCTCAGCTATGCTAGCTGACAGATATTGTCTGGGATGTGTGTACCCAGAATCTTTTTTGCAGATGTTATGAAAGAAAATTGCCAGCAACCCTTCAGCCATGGCAGACCGCCTCGTCTTTTCACACAACGTATCAAAGCTCTCTGCCTCCAACAACAAGTGATGTTAATGCGCAAGAACACATTATCAAGCACCCAGTGGCGAGAATAGTGTAAATGTACTTGTGTTTTTTTATCACACACATACACACATTTACTGTATACATACACTATATACGATACTGGTAATAAGAATTTTCCAACCATTGTGTTGTATGTAGAGCCCGACCGATATATCGGCGGGCCGATATTATCGGCCGATATAAGGCATTTTCCTAACTATCGGTATCGGCATTTATAATGGCCGATAAATTAATATTTAAAAAAATGCAGCGATGCAGTGATTTATGTAAGGATGGCGCTGGCGCTGCTAATAAAGCACCTAAAAGCTGTCACAAAGAACTGGCAAAAGTGGCAAAAAAATAACGGCCGCGCCCGGTGTAGACACAGTGTTAAAGCTCATTCTGCTACGTTACAACATCAAGCAATATTCCAATAATTTATGTAATTATAACACTTTATATAGTGCCATTTTGCATTAAGAGTAGCCAGATGGACATGCGAGAAGAGACACGTTCAGAATTAATACACTTTTAGTAAACTACAGAACAGCGCGAGCGGGAAGCGGCGCACCTCACGCGGGCAGAGAACGCCTCCGAGAATGGACACTGCATTAGTGATATAAAACGCACACACACAGGTCTGTTAAATTAAGCAATACTTTTAAGGTAGTCTAATATTTTTCTGACTAACAAAATTACTGACACAGTAAAGGGTAGATTTAAATAAAGAAAAACGAAATTTAAATAAAGAAAAACGAAATTTAAATAAAGAAATTAAACGAAATTTAAATAAAGAAAAACGAAATTTAAATAAAGAAAAACGAAATTTTAAAAAAAAATTAAACGAAATTTAAATAAAGAAAAACGAAATTTAAATAAAGAAAAACGAAATTTAAATAAAGAAAAAACTAAATTTAAATAAAGAAAAACTAAATTTAAATAAAGAAAAACGAAATTTAAAAAAAATATTAAACGAAATTTAAATAAAGAAAAATGAAATTTAAATAAAGAAAAACGAAATTTAAATAAAGAAAAAAACGAAATTTAAATAAAGAAAAACTAAATTTAAATAAAGAAAAACGAAATTAAAAAAAAATATTAAACGAAATTTAAATAAAGAAAAAATGAAATTTAAATAAAGAAAAACGAAATTTAAATAAAGAAAAAACGAAATTTAAATAAAGAAATTAAACGAAATTTAAATAAAGAAAAACGAAATTTAAATAAAGAAAAACGAAATTTAAATAAAGAAAAACGAAATTAAGTCAAATTAAAAACGAGATTAATTTAGATTGATAATAACGGGTAAAAAGGCTAATACATTTTGTTTCTATTATTCTATTTTCCACAATGTCAAAGCAACACAGCTTAATCCAAAACACAAGCTCAGACATGCACTTCGTCCATACAAACTCCGCTGTTCTGCGCTCTAGCCAGAGAACACTCCAGTTGCTGGAACACTTGCGCGTCGGTTCTATTTCTAGCTTGCATGCGTTTTCCGCGTGGCTCGAGCCGCGCCTGAGAGACGCGTGTCACACGCAGGCAGTGTGCAAACTCCAACCTGTTAACATGGGAGCCGAAATAAAAATGGCCATGCCACGCAGTCAGTGTGTCGCCGGCCTTATTCAAGCGCGAATGAGAACCGTTTCGCGGGGGATCCCAGATGTGAAAAAAACCACAAAAAACCCCGAATATTCGAATGTCAAATTTTCAAATCGAATACCAACCCACCGAACGAATATTCAAATATTCGGGTCCAGCCCTATAGCCTACTTTCACGTTTAGTACATTTTGCTTACTACTTATTTAAAATAGTATAAAACTACTGTACATATGTAATTATAAACGTTTTCATTATGATATTATTAATTTTACTTTACTAAACAGATCTGAGTTCTTCCTCCACTGGTAGATATTAGAGAAATTAAGATAAAAATAGAAGATAAGGTTTTGTCAGTGACACTTTTGATATATTTATTGATACAAGTTATGTTTTAAATAACGTGACTAAATTAAAAGACAAAGTCGTTAGTGAAGATTATGCAACAGTATTTAGAATATAATATAATATAAAATGCAATGCAAACTAGTTTGGTTACAGCTCAAATTCTCATTCTATCATTCACCCTGCCTCCATTACATATCTTTGTCACACAAGTGTTTGATCACCACATTTGAGTGATCATTGCAAACCATTTATGTATTTATTCTGTTTATACTGTGTATTCTATATACAGTACCCATCAAAAGTTTGTACACACCAATTGGAAAGTGTGTCCAAACTTACTGTACTATAATACACATAAATAATATTGCTACTGTATTATAATATACACATAAATAATATCGGCCGATATATCGGTATCTGGCTTTTTTTTATCGGTATCGGCATCGGCGCCCAAAAATCCATATCGGTCGGGCTCTAGTTGTATGAATGAAATCCAAACTACATTGGTCATGTTGTCGTCACGTGACCTACAGCCCCACTTGCCTCACTTCACTGCCAGTCACAACTCCTCTCCCGTGGCCTTGTGGGATAGTAAATTGTCTATCAGGACAGGTGTGCTCTTCGTAAATCAGTGAATGTCCCTGTTCTTTTCGCCTACTGTTTTCTGACCACTATGAATTCTAACACTATGCCTACTGGCCTATATAGTAGGGAATTAAGAAGGCATATTTTGATGCATGGATTGTGTCATTCGCAACATCACATATGATCATATTTATTTTGGAGTTTTATTAGGGAAAATTTTCCACAGATATTTTGCCATATAAAGTGCATCCAAAATCACGTACTTAGTAGGTACTACATTAGATAAAGAACTTCCCTCACAACCGTTGTTGTAATGCGTGTAGTATAAATGCTATTCATATACTATGCCTTGCCTTGCCTTGCCTTGCCTTGCCTATACTACATCCACCATGTTGGCATTGTCATGTTATCTACTCATTTTATCACTGAGGTAAAAGTTGAGAAGATGACTTTGATTTGAATCGCTCACACCATTCACATCAGCAAGAGTCCGATTGTCATACATTTGTAATTCCAAAAAAGCTGCCACCAATTTACTCTGCTCTGCATGTTAATTTTACATCAGAATGGCGGTAATGTAAGTGGAAAGAGTGGTATTTCAAGGATTCCAGTAAAAATTAGGTTTCTTCCAGGAAAAATGGAGAGGAGCTTTGAGAAAATTGGATTGAGGAGTTTGGACACTGGGAACTCTGTTTAACAGGTTTCTCCTCGCCCAAAATTTAATTAGGAGGAGCTGACGTCATCGCGTGACACAGGTTTTCTTTTGTGACAGCACGAGTATGTGATCAACTGGCTCATGATGAGCCGATGGCGTGTCAGAGTGGCGTGTTTGAGAGAATAAAGGGGATGAAAGGACAAAGGAGAAAATTCAGAAAATAGAATCCAATCATGCATAGATGGTTACTGTAAAATTAAAAGCGCATTAAAATCATTTGCGATGTTGTCAGACAAATTATTGCGAATAAATTGTGAATATTTACATATCGCCCCAAATTTCACATTTATTTTGGGTTTAGCAGTCATCATTCAAAATTAAGGAATGTGGATTTTTCCATACTTATACAGATTTCCAGATTTGTGTGGCACTGTATTCTTTTACACCCTTTCAGCTCATGATCCGATGTTTTCAGTTGCTGCATCCCAATTTGCATATCCGTCCTAAATAGTATTCGAAATTAGAATTAGTGTGTCCCAAATCGTAGTGTTGAAATGAGTATTCCAAAGATACCTGGATGGTCTACTTTTTCCGGTCAGAATCCGAAGTGCAGATCCGTGCACACTCTTAACGGCTAATATTTCCCACAATGCATTGCGCATTGGATGAGAATTTGATTAGAACTACAAACACGAATAAAATATGTTAAAAAACTACAAACATGGCGGATTCCGACGGTTAAGTAGAGAGGTTTAGATAAAGGGGTTTAATAATCAGTATCTAACCTGACGAAATTATATTTATTACATTTTATCCACTTTATATTTAATCTGAAACAACATTGTGAACTTCTGTAATGATACGGTTGGTCATTAACTTTTAAATGCATCATAATGCGAACACATGAGGAGAGTTCATTGCATGAAAGACCCACGACTGGCAGATCATTGTGCTACTACTGTACATTTCTCTCTGATACGGTAGGAAATTAAATGAAATTGAATGTGAAGGATTTTAACTGTGACAAGATGATTGACAGGGTGCATGTGATGAAAACAGTAAAAATAAAACATTATAATAATAAAAATTTGATTATTTTATAATATATTATTAAAATGACAATTACAGTTGTATTATTTAAATTGTGATATATTTCTTTAGTGACTTGTTTATTATAGTTTAAAAAAATAAAATTGTTATTTTGACTAATAGTCATGTTAATTGACAAAAAGAGCAGTACTTTATCACATGCCTGAAATTTGTCTTGGAAATATTCTTTCAGTATATTTTTACAGTCAATTCTGGCCAAACCACAAAACCAAGCTGGTTAATTTTTACGCCACTTTCTTCAAAGGTCCACCTTCTGTTCAGGGATTTCCTCTTGAACTGTCACATTTCCTCAGTTGCCTTTCCTTGGCAACACATAGCGGTTGCCGGGTACGTGAGGATTGTAATGACGACTGTCATTTCCGACCTCTGCGGATGATTTTTAATGAAAGCAGGTATGTAAATACAACAGGACGCCAGGCGCGTCATATTTCCCCATCCGCCTCTCCCTCGCAAGCCGTTTAAGAGCTCCTTTATTGACTTTTAAAAGTAGGCCAGCGCGTATTACCGTGATTGTGCCCTGTTGGCCAAGATAGCTTATCAAAGTGCAAACACAGGAAATCAACACAAGCTCGAGGAGACACAACTGTCTCCTGTACACTCGAATAGACATTAAGATTTTCTTCTGTCGTAGCTCGGGATTGGCTAATTCACTAGGCCAAAGTGTGGCGGCAACTAGTGTGGTGAATATAGTTAGTTTCACCATGCCTTGAAGGCCGACCGATTCAGGGATGGTTTGCAAAAGCACACTAAATAAGATTAGGCCAACCTGGAGGAAATGGGACGCTAAATCGGTTCTCTTACACCAGCATGATCCAGGGTTATGGAGCATGATCTTTATTTGGGAGGAAAAGGAGCCCACACTGAAGTCTCGTGTTCAGCTATTGACTGGCTGTATTGAGTTCAGCTGGAGTCCAATATTTCATTTCCCCGGAGTGGAATCCGAAACAGAGAGACAGACTAGAGGCCTGGCGAGACCTCAGCTGGAGCTGGTTCTGATTTGGGAAACATTCTGATCCCGTGAGTCAGGCGGCCCCACAGACACACATTCAGGCCAGAGTCAGTCACGAAGGCCTTGGCAACTATCACTCCAAGCGGGTTTAGTGTCCTTTTCTAAAAAGGCTTTGAACATTTCACCCCCTTTCTGAAAAACACCAGCTATCTTTAGAGGAATACTCCAGGTTATTTACAGCTCAAACCAAAAAGGACGATTTAGTCCTTTACTATGCCAATAAACGTTTTTACTGCAGTATTAATAAAAGTGCATTTTTGCGTTTGAACTCTCAAACCCATTTGTCTGCTAAATTTACGTTGAAAGTTCATTACTTTAAACAAGGGCTGCGTCTCAATCTTTATCCTTCCAAATTGGACAAAAACCTTTGCAGTCTAGTATGTGGAATCTGTATCGCCATTGTTACAAATGAAATCACAACATCTAATGAATCCACAATAATTCCAATGATAAATCCCTATCTCGATTGTGTTTGGTTAATCGTGCCATATACCGAGGGAGTTGGTGATATGCAGCCCAATTGCTGAAGACTTGATTAAAAAAGTGGATTTTAATAAAAAAAAAGAAAAATCTTCAGCTTCAGCAGGCCACTTATGCAATGTACAGGAAGTGCGTAACAGGAAGTGGCGAGCACAGTATGTCTGCATACTGCAAATCGAATAGAAGATTGTTTCCTTGTAACCGCTGAACTTCTGACTCTCATACTGACCTGACTTGGCTTGTTAGAAACATTTGCCCCTGTGTGTCTGTGTGTGAGGAGAGAGATAGAAAGAGTTGGATTTGGTAGTGTGTATTTCTGCTCATCTGAATCTCTGTGTGTGTGTGTGTGTGTGTGTATGAGAGTTTGTGTGTTCACTTTAATGTGGCAATAAATCAATGTGTCGTTCTCTGCTGAGTACGGAGATATACTCGTGTGGGCGTCTTATCTGTCCCTGTCTCTTTATAATCTCCCAGTGCGACTGCATACTGGCGCTGTTCAAAGACAAAACCCGCACCCCGTTTGAACCAGTAATAGGAACCATTGGCTTTGGGCACTTTGCAGGTTCGAATGGGGAGAGCTGAATAAAAAAGCTAAACAGCTGAATGATCATTTTAAAATGGACAGAACTTGGCACGGATATTGTTTTTTCAAGTTTCCAGACTTGTTGCCAACTCAGGGAATTCCCTGATGTGCGGCCTGATGGAATGCGGTTGCATAAGAAGCAGAACTGTCAATCCATTAAACATATTAATCAAGTTAATTACACAGTATGGCGATTAATTAATTAATTAATTAATTGCAATTAATCACACATATCAATATTTGCTGTGAAGACCCCTCAAATATACACTACCGTTCAAATGTTTAGGGTCTGTAATTTTTTTTAATGTTTTTGTAAGAAATTTTTTATGCTCTCAAAGGCTGTGAATAAAATACAGTGATATTGTGAAATATTATTACAATTTAAAATAACTGTTTTCTATGTGAATATAAGTTAAAATGTAATTTATTTCCGTGATGGTAAAGCTGAATTTTCAGCATCATTCCTCCAGTTTTCAGTGTCACATGATCCTTCAGAAATCATTCTAATATGATGATTTGATGCTCAAGAAGATTATTATCAATTTTATAATGTTTTTGCTGCTTAATGTTTTTGTGGAAACCGTGATACATTTTTTTTTCTTTTTTCAGTATTCTTTGGTGAATAGAAAGTTCAAAAGAACAGCATTTATTTAAAATTAATAATATAATATAATATAATATAATATAATATAATATAATATAATATAATATAATATAATATAATTAATAGTTTTAATGAAGGGAAATAAGTGCAATTTCATTTGTGTCTCTCAAAGTAAATCTACCTTGACTAAGTGTTATTACATCCATGAAGGATGGATGTTAAATGTTTTTACTAGACTTTATTACTAATGAGCACAGTGTTATGCGGACTCAAGAAGCAAGCATTTACATCTTGACGAAAACAGTCATCAAATAGTGTCATGTCTGGTTGGGGGATAAGAAAAACAACAACTGAATATGAAAGTTTGTCTGACATCAAGTGCAACACCACCACCACAAAGTCACAGTATTTGTGAAAGCATAACTCATCATGTTAGCGGTCACGGGAGACATGACACCTTCTGAAAAGCATGAGCCAATTTTATGTGAAGACTGTAATTTGAGTTTAAGTCAAATGAGATTACCTTCTATTTGTAAAGTATTTAATTTGTTTGATTATACAAAATTATGCATTACCGAATGGTTAAATAATATACACAACATTTTTTTTCCATGAAATTCCCCACAAAAGTACCTTTACATATTGTGATGTAACTCATGCTGAGACTGTCTTTTAAAGAGGACCTAATATGCTTTTTTTAACATTTTCAACTTCCTTTAGTGTGTAATGTTGCTTTTTGAGCATGGAAAATGTCTGCAAAGTTACAAAGCACAAAGTCACTCCAGAGGGAGTTATTCTCTATATCAGTAAGCCCTGATTCTGAACTCCCTGAAACGCCTCCATTGTAGTCTTGAGTTCTCTTCCGGGAACGAACACATCACGGCATTCCTCATTTAAAGGGATAGTCCACCCAAAAATGAAAATTATATCATGATTTACTCATCCTCAAGCCATCCAAAGATGTATATCTTATACACAATCTGAGTTATATGTAAAAATATCCTGGCTCTTCCACGCTATATAATGGGAGTGAATGGGAGGGTGAGATTTTGAAGCCTAAAAAAGCGCATCCATCCATCAAATAAGTAATCCACATGGCTCCAGGGGGTTAATAAAGGCCTTCTGAAGCAAAGCAATGCATATTTGTAAGAAATATGTCCGGAATGTATTATATATTATATTATATGTATAATATAATATAATATACAAGTGCATCACATATGTTGCGATTTATCGCCATTAATAAATAATGACGACTCTCCCAAGGCTTCAAAATATTGCCCCCCCCATTCCCTCCCATTATAAAGCTTGGAAGAGCAAGGACATTTTTTAATATAACTCCGATTGTGTTCGTCTGAAAGAAGAATGTCATATACACCTTGGTTGGCTTGAGGGTGAGTAAATCATAGGATCATTTTCATTTTTGGGTGAACTATCCCTTTAAATATTTACATACGCAAAAAAGGGGCGGGGCCTGGTTGGGTTGTGTTCAGGGTTTGACATTAACTTTTTTGCTCACCAGCCACTGTAGCTAGTGGTTTTTCAAACTCAGCATTTTTACTAGCCACAATTCGCACTTGGCGGGTGTTAAAGGTCCCATGACATGCGACTTTATGTAGGCTTTAATATAGGCCTTAGTGGTCCCTAGTACTGTATCTGAAATCTCTTTCCAAAAATTCAGCCTCAGTGCAGAATTATAGCCACTACAAGCCAGTCCCAGAATGAGCTTCCTTCAGACGGGCCGTTTCGGTGTCTGTAGCTTTAAATACTAATGAGGAGGAGAAAGGCGGTGCAAGGTGGAGGGTGGGTGTGGCCTATGACCACCTTGCGCAACGGTATCATGCATGTTTACATTGGATATATTGCAATGGCACGAAGACACGCAGTTGTGTTTCCGAATGGTTAGTTTAAAATATTATGTCTGGATACGGTACTTTATTCGGATGGTTTACAGTTATTATCATGTAGCTAAAGCTAATCTACTGTTGCCTTTTCATGAGAGATCTGTAACATCTGTAATTTATCTTATTACAATTACATCAAGCTCTGCGATCTTGAAATGCGGATATCGCGCGCGCCATATAACCAACAGGAAAACGGTTATCCAAATAACAAAGAAGTGTACAACACTCGCGTTACAGTGTGTGTATTCACACACATACTTGATGCTGTCTACCTTTACATTAGCGCAAGTAACTGCATAGCTGCATAGCTAATGTTACAGCCACATTCTATGTGTAACAAGCTAGGTAACCATAAACAGTAAAGCAACACTTATATATCATTAGTTGACTTACTTGTCCGAGGTGTGTAACGTTAGCTGAGCCAAAGAGAGTTGGTACTGATCCAGACTTTAGTTTCAGACGTTCAGCAAGCCCAGCTCTGTATTGACCCTTCGGTGTACATCCAATTATTGAGCAATTATTATGCTTTGCTCGCTCAAAAGCCATGATATCTCTCGTGGACAAACTAAAATCGCGCGCGCGCGTTCTACTTCCTAGCTCATTTTCTCATGGGTGGAAAATATTCTCTGGGCGGGCAAAGCAGAGCAAGGGGAGGTAACATTTCCTCCTTATAACGTCATAAGGAGGAGATTCAAGATCAGCGCATTTGAGCTTCCATTTTCTCAAAGGCAGAGAAAGAAAGCAAAAGCTCGATTTACACCGATTAAAATTTCTAGAAACTTGGGGACCATATACAGGCTAGGGGAACTCATATTAATGTTAAAAAACCTCAGAAAGTGAAAATTTCATGTCATGGGACCTTTACTGTCAAGCCCTGGTTAGTAATGTTAGTAGTGTTAGTAGTGTCTTGAAACTTGTGGTTATGGTAAGGGGCGTGACATTTCCCAAACAGGATCGAAGCAGTCGACCAATCACAACACAGTGATCCAGACGACCAATCAGAGCACATTGTGCATCTCGGAAGGAGGAGTTCGTAGAAACTGGAACTAAACAGTAAGATGCATCGCTGAAGAAATCAACTAGCCAGTCACGACTGTTTCCCAAAACCGTATTGTCGCAAATTTGTCGTTCAACCACGTTGGTTAATGATGTCACGCAGGTGGTGGAGTAATAACTTCTTTTCATGAATCCGCTTGAGATCGAATTAATGCTAGATGTTTTGCTATGGCATCTGAGGACTAATTCTCATTTTTCGCAGTTATTTTGCTTTATTTCCAGATTCAATCATAGGCTGGTTCTTACGTACTAGAGCACGTTCGCACATGCGCACTCTTCAAAAACAGTTCTTTAAATCTCTTGACAAACTAAAAGACGTAAATTAATATTGTACATATTCTACAGGAAAGATACAGATTGTACTGAATGTCAGCTTGCTTATTTTGCTCAAGAAAATGATTTATTAAGTCCACGTCAAGCAAACAAGAAACTCTGCTTCTAACCACAGGTCGAGAGCTGTCGTTCCAACCACACAACTTTGCGATGCTGTTTGCGAATGTTTGTTGGAACTATGGTTTCAGGAAACACCGACTCGCTGAATTACGCTGAGAACGACAGAACAAGAGAGGTGCTGCAACAATGTCGAATATGTGAAAAATATTCAACCATGAAAACCTATTCTAGTAGAGCCCAAAAACAAAATCAAGGCTTTGTAAAGGGGCTTAATAGGTCCGCTTTAAGACTGTGGTCATAACACTGAACTTCCAGCTTATTTCAAGGGCTAACCTTTGGATTAGTTTCCACCTGACTGCTTCAGTTCTGAGGCTTGGGTTATACTTAGTATGTGTGAGACCTGCTGAGCTAGTGATGAGCTAATGACAGGTCTGGGCGCTCTCTCTGTCTCCTGCTAACCACACTCACACATTCTTGACGTCTGTCAGCAGAAAGCAGCGCTGTCTACACCAGACATGACCCAACACGAGGCCAAGGCTCAAAACGAATGCATAATTAGACCCTCGTATTTTTCTGGACTTTGCGTTTTGAAGACTTGAACGTTGTGAGGTGCATAACTGCATTTGCTGTGGCCTTTTCGCGGCCTCTGCTTTTCTCCTGCTCATGCGTCACAACATTCGCTCCCCCACGGCTGCAAGAAACTGCTTTGAAGTTCTGTAGGAACTAGATCATTTCAGCACGCTTCATGCTCTTTTTCTGTCTTTTCTGACGTCTGATTATCATATGCAGGCTAGAGATTGTCTCTATGTCTTTCACCTAGAAGAAAAGTTCCCTCATGTGGCTACGTCTGAGTCACACCAGCCTTCTCTCCGCCAACCTTTCCTGGGGATTTTTACATTTTAGAGCGCAGAGGACAATTTTAGTGACATTTTAATTCTGCTTAAGAAGTTGTTCCTTGCTTCTCCAGGCCTACAGGTTCTGTCATCACATTCAAATCAGGCTGCAAACTCACCAATCAGCTAAAACATGATTTATGCTGCTGTAATGCTGTGTCGCCAACTTTAGAAAGTTGCTCCGTCATGAAAATCATTTTCTTGAACCGGTGCTAAACAAATTCAACAAATTTATTTAGATAACTTCTTAGATTTTGTTTAGATTGTTATTTAGTTTTAATATTAATATATATATATATTTTTACACTTTTCAATTAAAAGTAATTTACGGTAAAACGGAAAGGAAAGTTCACACTACACTTTCCGTTCCATTGACTTCCATTCATAGACCTGAAACAATAAGCTCATGCGAAGAAGTTCCAAATTTCAAGTTTGGTGAACTTGTATTAAATGAAGTCATGTGACCATCATGGCATTGCTTCTTAGCTGAATTAAAAGAATACAAACTGATATTGTGCAGATCCCAATTTCTGATTAAAAGCTGGTTTTGGATTCCCAATGCTGATGCCTTCAGTAAATCTTGGATGCTTAGAGATGGAATGAGAGGGGGAAGGAGGGGTTGCAGTCGCAGAACAGTGTGGCCTTTCAGGCTCCTTGGAGGAAGGGATTGAAGTAAGGAGGGAGAGAAATAGAAATGGAACTCTGTGTCCTTGGCTTGTGGACTGGCCCGAACACATGACCTCCATCTGCCTGTGCAGCTTACAGTGACACACACTCAAACACACACACACACACACACACACGCATGCACTAATGTATGTTAGTGTGTCACGAAATTACTCACATGTTCATGTACAACCAAATATGACCGCTTAAGCCAGAAATATACTCTTCGCCAGTATGCAGACACGAATGCTTGGCCAGAGTATTGCAAGTGCGCGCACTTTGGCAGAAGCCAACCTCAATACTCGATAGAGTTACCTTGAAATATCTGCACTATTGAACTGGATGGGTTCTCTATTATTTTGTCGTGTTGCATCGTGCCGCTCACGACCGGTGTAGCAGCACAATGTATTATTTGTTTAGGTTGATTTAATTATGTTTTTGGGGTGTCACATCACATTATGGAAGGGCAGTTGTATCACAGTGAAATTTCTGTTTTCGTGTCAATCATAGAATAGGCGTGTATGAATTGCATTTTTGATGTATTTTTGAATAAATTAATAGATCAGGACAACAACAAAAAATCAGTCACATAAAATAAGACATTTTATACCCACTATAGTGCCCCTTGTGGTGACCCTGCACTGAAAAAAATGATTCGTTGAATTTAATAAAAAAAAATTATCTTAAGTGGTTGCACACAATTGATTTTAGCTACATTTAAACAATTGATTAAGTTCAACTTAATGCATTTGTTTAAATGTAGCTAAAATCAGTTGTGTGCAACCACTTACGATACATTTTTTTATTAAATTCAACAAATCATTTTTTTCAGTGTGAGAATGGTGTGCGTACTTGCATTGCGTTATAAATTATGAACACATTTCCAAATGTAATGACCTGAAGCATTTGAGTTCACGTACTTGGGTAGAGTATGCATATTTAAGAAACATCTCGGGTTATTTTCACCCTAATGTTTATGTATCACGTGTGGCATGCTAATCATTAGCATGCTACTCATGAGGTACTTAAAGCAGCATTATGCAGCTTTGCCGATTTCTTCGCTGTTTTCTCGCTTTTTGCTCGCGGGTTTCTCTTTAGAGCTCCCCCTACAGCTTCGGAATAAATATTTGACAACACTGTCGTCAAAACTCGTTGGCGACTCGCCCCCCTACCATCTTCTCCCCCTGGTCCTGTGCATTTGTTTTCAAAGAAGACGGGCGAACGCACAGAGCCATGTCCACTGAGGTATGTATGATACACAGACGGCCAGCATATAAATGTTTAGATAGTGTATGTGTGCAGTGCCGTAAAGCAATTCGTTACATCGCGAGACCCGCCGGCCCAAAGTTGCAAGTGTGGTTTTTCCGCTCACAGGCGCTCGGGGGTGCGAGAAGACCACCATTCAACCCGAAAACAGTCATATAACCATTCTTCAAATAACTGTTCTCTGTAAGATTTATACTTATCAGGTAGGGCTTGAATGGCTGTGATTTATAGAGACATTTTAAAGCATATGTCCAAGGTCTAGATGTCCATTATTTAAGGGGGCAATGGAGTGGGCAGTAGTTGAGCTCTTGGGTTTGTATCTGTGGTCTGTAGCGCTTTGTTTATTCTCTCGGGAGTGAGAATGACTGTGGCTGGAGCTGGTGCCAAACAGAAGTCTGCCAGAGGAGGAGTGCAGTAGACCAGGGCAGACCTCTCTCTCTCTCTCTCTCTCTCTCTCTCTCTCTCTCTCTCTCTCTCTCTCTCTCTCTCTCTCTCTCTCTCTCTGGCATTCCAGTCCGCTCTGCACACACTCACATGCTCAAATACACAACCACTGCTTCCTGAAAGACAGGAAGTGAGGCCGGCTTCCTGTGACAGTCCTCTTTCATGTGGTCACTTCCTGGTGTTTGGCTCTTGCTGTTGACTTTCTTCATTGTTCCTGCAGCAGGGGCTTCAAATTGTGTGTATGTGAAATGAGTACTTTGAATATGTAATAGCAGTACATGCAAGGGTGTGATGTTTGTCAGGGTTCCCACGGTGAAGGACACCCAGGAAATATCAAGGAGTTTGACATTTTCGTTTTTTTTAAGACTTTTGCAGGCATAATCTAATAATCTAACTAATAAAATAATCAAAAGTCAAGAGAAAGACATGGGAATTGTTATGCTTAGTTTTGCAAGAAATTGCTTATTATCAACACAACGTATACAATAATTTTGAAAAGTTCTAGAACCCTAGTTTGATCATTTATTCACTTCCAACACAATGCAACTGAGCATTTGTGAAATATTTTTGTAATAATTTTATACTTTTAAAAGGTTTTTCCCCAACCTAAAAAATGATTTAAAAAAATGTAATGCATAATTTTAACTGAATTTGACAGACAGTGATCATCCAGCATTTTTGTTGTATGAGAAATAAAAAAATAAAAAATTGGAAGCTGCATTGAAAATAATACATATAAATTCTGCTCAGAAAAAGGAATATGAAAATTAAACATTAAGATAAAATTAATAATTATTTTCTTCCGTTCATTGATGTGCTCCATGTAAATGAAAACCTGAATTTCAAATTAAATTTAGAAATGTACATTAGTTCGCCAGTTGAAGTCAAACTTCCAGATGCAATTGTATGACCTCAGGCAAACATGGCGGCATCAACGGAAATGTTCACAGATAAAATCAGTTCCTTTTAAAACATAATGTAGGCACTTTGAAACATAGATGCATTTTATATGATCATAAAACTTTTATGAAAAAGTTTAGCAAACATTTGCAGAGATCGATGTGTTAAACACAGTGAACGATCTTCTCTGTTGACAATCACACACCTGCAAAACAAATGCATTGCCATATTATTCTTTAAACGTCATAAATCAGCGATATAAAGTAAGAATATTACACTTTGAATGGAATACAGCATAACATTAAGCTACTACAAATTTATTATAGTATAACTGCAACAACTACCGTATTGTGGGCACCGTAAAATATTTTAAAAATATAATATATAAAACATATATATTATATTCATTTATTTATAATTAATGAATTTTTTGTGGCATTTTTGCCATTTTATTCAGATCATAGTACAGTTGGAAAGAGGATATGAAAAGTGGACGTTTTTTTTGCGCAGCACAGTATGATGACAATATAATATATACACACACTTCCACTGTAGGTCAACATAATGATATGATTCATTTGCATAGATGACACATTGTGTTCGAACTCGATCATAACATTCCAGAAATTGCTCCGTTTTATATAACGTCGTCTCATTGTGTGTAGTGTTGTGGTATCTGTGGAATGGCAGTATTGTTGTGAACCCAAGATTATAGGATCTTCACACAACAAGAGTGATGGTTGGGGTTTAGTATCCACAGACAGGAATGTGGATTGGGACACTGTAGTTCCAGAAGAGATAGGGTATTAGCGGGTTAGCTGTGATTATGTTTGAACTTTGAACACAGTGATTAGCTGGAATGTCGAAGTTCCTGTGTTCTGCCGCCATTAATACATCAACTATTGTCAAAACAGGCTAAAATTGTGTTGATCGGGAAGGAAGCCACAGACCTGCACACAGGATGAGCGCGCTTTGATATCGTTTGGGTTCTCTTTGTCGTTTTTTGGCCGTATGTTCTCGGTGTTTTGGTTTTAAAACGCTCCCCGTCCACACTAGCATTGTCAAGCATTTTCCAAAAGTTCCTCATACACGCTGAAACATTGGAAAATGTTGAAATCCTCTTACTGCGCATGTGTTAAATGTAATAAAAGCTCGCTGAGATAATACAGAGAGACCAGAAATAATAAAGTTCTCATGCTATTCTTCCGGCACGACCATTATCTCAGCACTTACAGGTGTGTCAAGGTCTCACTCAATCGCCATTCCATTTATGGTCTAAAACGCATCTGTGCAGAAGTGTAATATGAAGATTGTACAAAGTAACATTTATCTTCAGCAACACTGTGACACAGAGCAGGCACTTACCGCTTTGTTAGAGTATCTTCAGAAAGCTTGCAGGACAAAAATGGCGTCTCTGTGGACAGAAGGGTAGAAAAAAAAAGATGGATTTTCTCAAATGAGTATCTGGATTAATGTGGACTCAAAATGCCACATTCTGTCCTGATATTCCCCAGTTTCCCGGGGCTCCCATTCTTCCAAACCTCTCCATATATCCATCAGTGAACTGTCTTCTAATGTGGTTGTGGTTAAATTTGTCACGCTATACAAGCTTGCGGACTGGCCAAGAGTCATTTCACATGACATGCAAAGTTGTGTTTTAAAGCAGTGATGCTGTGTTTTCTGTTCTGCCATGTGTGGAAAGGATTTTAAAATTTAAGCCAGATGGACCATGTTGTGGTTAGTGGGTTCAGTTTGTACTCTTCTGCTGTGGATTCGTGTTGTGCGTAGCGTGTTGTTAATTTTCAGGTTTTGCTTCCCTCTGTTAATGCGGGCACATATAGTGTAAGTCTCCATAGGATATTATCTGTCCAGTTATTGTGATAATTCCCTGTTCATGAATGCATGTGATGCATGCAATGTGATGCAATGGGAAGAGCTGTTTCTGATTGGCAGGCTTCACACAAATTCCGGGAGTTCTTTGTCCGTGCATTTTTGCAAAACGTTTAGGCCTATACCAAAATTTTTCAAACTTATATGTCGAAATATGTGATTGTTTTAAAAAACTTGCTGACGCTGTCATGAGGGTGTACAGAATTCCTTTCTGTGATATCATTTCCTGTTTAATGTTTTTTTTTTGTCACATGACAACAGCAAAATGGCTTCCTTGCATGTTGGTTACACCGCATGTTGGTTAAGGCTGCATATCTCAGCTGCCACGTCACCAAGCTGCATCGAAGGCCATCTCAATTTGAAAGATTAATTTGGCTTATTTTGAAGGATGCATAAAGTGTGTCATCTGTGTCCTCCAATCACCCCCAATCCTTTGCACAAATTCCAAAAAAAAAAAAAAAGATTTGCCAGAAAATGAGTCGGCATTGAGCTTGTCCAATTTTATTATGAAATGCAAGACAAAAAAAAAAACAGAGATAAAGGCATTATGTAATATAATTATGTAAGGTAATATAAATAATTTTAATATAAAGTATTTTTCCAAATTAAGTTTCAATAGTATTTTCTGCCAATATATGTTTTATTGTGAGCAGCACCATATGTGAAACTGAACAGCCACTATAGGATTAATGGGTCAGATTTAAAAGAGAAAAAAAAAAAAAAAAATGTCTCTGCACGTGCTACATGAAGCCTTTTAGTTCACAAACAACAGCAAAGACCATCCTAAGCTGCCATCACATCCTGTAACTATCCATTAACAACTCTAAATTAGACATAGGAAGCATTAGGCCAGCATTTCAAAAATACCCCATTTTCCACCTCTCTAGGGAAAATGGTTCTAATGATTGAGATCACCATGACAACGTAGGTAATGTGTCTATGCCAGGCTGAATGTTTACCCATGTTTGCCTGACATTACGGTATGTGAACTTATCAGAATGATAGAAAAGTTCATAATTATACTAGACTGAATTCACCCCAGTGCCACAACTATTTTTTGGCAAGAGTAGAATAGAATAGCAGCTTTGGTAGAAATGGCTGGTCATTAAGATTTTTAAGTGATTTGTTGCTAATTAAGTCCATTTTTGCTCTCCTGTAAAGGAACAGGTAAAGAAACCGAAAATGTTCTTGGAACTTACATGCGAGTGACTGTTTCGAACTGGGTTTTTGAAACAATTCCTGTCTTCCATTGTTAAGTGAACAGGTAATTGTCAGGTCAAGAAACTCAAACAAACAAAGCAGTTTTTTGAAATGCCAGTGTTTGCAGTTGTGTTTCCATGTAAAACCTTGTCCATGATGACCATGTCACCTTTAATACTTTCAAATCAAAATCGTCACTTTTGGAGGAACAGATTCTTTCTCTTGTACACAAATTTTATAATGTCTACTAGATAAAGTGTAGCATTTTTAAGACAGATATATATCATTAATATTAGTCTTGGTGGTCTAAACCCAAGGATTATAAAATTCTCACTAAAAATAGAATGATGTTTTTATGATTCACAGCAAAACATTGAAGGGAATCTCTGTTCTATGTGATTGCACCACTGAGGGCAATTTGTAAATATTTGCAAGAATATGTTTAAAAGAATGGCCGATGTTCAAGGAAAACTGTCTCCTTTGAATGACAGAAAATGATACACATAGGTGAAGGAAAGGGTGAGTGGACGAAAGCGGAGGTGAAGAGAAAAGAGAGTTTAATAGAAAACAGATGCTGCGAGGATTTGCACTCTGCTGATTTACCGTCAGAGGGGAATTTGCGGGAACGAGGCAAACTGCGAACATAACACTCATGCTTTTTCTCCTTGCTCTGCTTCTCCTCCACAGAACTCAATCAGACACAACCTGTCCCTACATAGTAGGTTTATCCGTGTGCAGAATGAGGGGACAGGGAAGAGCTCTTGGTGGATGCTCAACCCTGAAGGCGGCAAAAGCGGCAAGTCGCCTCGACGCCGGGCCGCCTCCATGGACAACAACAGCAAGTTTGCCAAGAGCAGAGGACGAGCGGCAAAGAAAAAGGTAAAAGCCGCACACCAAACCTTGTTGTGATCTCTTTGATAAACAGTACACACTATCCATGAAAATATGTTATTTTTTCTCACGAGGGCTTCTGTTCCTCTCTATATTTATAGCTGGCTCTTCAAGGTGGGCCCGAGGGGGGTGCAGACAGCCCAGGCTCTCAGTACGGCAAGTGGCCCGGCAGTCCAAACTCCCACAGCAACGACGACTTTGATGCCTGGACGGCTTTCCGTCCCCGCACCAGCTCCAATGCCAGCACACTGAGCGGTCGTCTCTCGCCCTTTATTGACGACGAACTTGGCGACTCTGACGTCCACATGGTCTACCCAGGCCCTGGGTCAGGGGCCAAAATGACCTCCACCCTCCCCAGCTTGTCTGAAATGGCTGGTTCTCTGGGTCACAGTGGCCCTGAGAATGTGATGGAAAACCTTCTGGATAACCTCAACTTGCTCTCACCTAAGAACGCATCAGTGGGGCCCACAGGAGGCCCTGGGTCAGGATCCAACCAGTCCTCACCCTCTTCGCTCATGCAGGCCAGCCCTGGTTACTCCCCCTACAGTTCCCCAGGTCTGGCTGCAGTCAACCAGCAGACTCAACAAGACTATCGTAAGTGTCTCTACGGCCAGGCAGGAATGGGCAGCATGTCCCCCATGCCGATGCAGTCTCTGTCAGAAAGCAAGTCCAGTTTTGGTCCCGGTCCAGGAACTATGGGCCAGTTTAACTGCTCAGCAGGGCTGCTGAAGGAGCTTCTTACGTCTGATGGGGAGTCTGGAGAGCTCCTGCCCTCGGTGGATACCGTTGTCTCCCAGTCAGCTGGAAGTGGTGGATGTATGTTGCCCCCCTACAGCAGTAGGCGGAATGAACTTATGGGAGTTGGATCATCTCATAGCCATGCCCTCTCTCATCCGCACAATATGCACGGACAAGCCCCTCCCACACCTGTGGCACTGAATGGGCGATCGCTGCACCATATGGCCACGATTGGCGGTGCCAGTGGACGCCTGGGAAGCGTCAAGTCGGCATTGCATATGCAGTACGGAGGCTCCAGTCATCTCGGAGGTGGAATTCCTTACTGCAGCATCAACAGCAATGGATATGGCCGGAGCCCAGGGATGATGCCCCACCTGCAACAGCAACACCTGGAGAAGCTGCCCAGTGATCTGGACGGTATGCCTGTGGAGCATTTCGATTGTGACGTGGAGTCCATCTTGCATGATACACTCATGGATGGAGAATCGCTGGACTTCAACTTCGACCCCATGGCCACCCAACAGGGGTTCCCGCCTCACAGTGTAAAGACCACCACTCACAGCTGGGTGTCTGGGTAGGGCCCTACTTTTATTAAACTTAGGGGTCAATAAGATGTTTACAGGAATTTGGCCTCTTGGACAGTACAACATTTTTACGTATTTTTTGTTTCTTCACAGGTAAAAACTCTCAACTGGAGTACAGCAACACTGAGCTGCTGTCCACATGCATCCAAACCTCTCGTCAACCCCTCGTCAGGGAACGTAGCCCCTGTTATTCTTTCGCTTTCTTCAACAGAGGCATCTGAGATGAAACCTCACACTGCCAAGCACATTGGCTCAGTGCGGAGTTAAATTGCAAGGACGTTTTCCTCAGACATTGGGATTCAAACCAAGTGCCAAACCAGGTGCCTGTGCTCCATAGCCAAATTGACAAGCTTTATTGTACTGCCTTCTTCTTGCTGTAGAGAACCTGTGCTCAAATCAGGGCAATGAGAACCTAAGGCCCTTACATCTGCTGCAGCACACACTTACCAATGTCCACACCAATTTACAGGAATGGTTTTAAAGTCACATTTTCCATTAAGGGCAAACTGTGATAAGGTATAACACACAGCAGCACACCTCAAGTACATTTGATACACCTCAGAAAAGTGTCACCCAAGTTAATAGCTTTCTTTTATTCATTGTGTTGTCAGTTTAAAACCTTACCCTGCAGTTATTGCTGAAGGTAACACATGCATGCTGTGCTTCATAGAGACTCCATGATTGGCCTTATTGGGAAGAAGAACTGGAACAGTTGTAGGCAGAAATGACTGTAAATAGATTTATTTAGAAATGGTCCTGCAGAAACAAGACCTCGAAAGCGTTAGGGAAATTGTTGCAGACTAGTTGAACTACGTCGCATACAGCACATCATAACACTTTCATTTCTGTCTCGTCAGCATACTTGACGTAGAGCAGATGTACAGTACTACAGTTCTAAAGAGTATGTTACTATAAACTGGTGTACAGAGTTTTGTGTACAGAGTTTACACAATGATATCAACAATCAGGGCAACATATTTAATGTTGTTTTGTAAACCTGAGAGAAACTGGATTTGGTATTCTGCATTTTGGTGGGCTTACATGGAAGAATGTTTCTCATCTGAATTGTATACATCTTTCCACATTTCTTGTAAATACATGAAATATATATTTCAAAAACTTATAAAGTAGAAATATTTAGTTTTTTTTTTTCTTTTGTATTATCATAATTATTCGTATTGCTGTTTATTATTGGCTTCAGATTTATTATTTGGTTTCAGAATTTTGTTATTTAAAGGAATAGTTCGTCCAATGATGAAAAACCTATTTACTCGTGTCATTCCAAACCCATTTATTTATTCTGTGGAACACAAAAGGTAAAAAAAGGTCTATCAAATCGGGCATCATTATCATTCAATGGCAAACACCAGTGGTTCATTCAAATTCATCCTTTGTGTGTCATGGAAGAAAGAATGTCACACATGTTTGGAATGACAGGAGGGTGAGTAAATGATCCCAGAATTAAAATATTTGGATTAATTACTCCTCTAAGCTGTGTATAGTGTGTTTCTTCAGAGGTTTGTGGTCCTCAAAAGACAAATTTAGCATTTAAAAATTATAATAATAAAATCGTCTGTGCATTCCTGTATTAAAAAAAGATCAGGCCTGTCTTTGTTATGACCCATATAAGAGCTAAATCTAAAGATTCCCATGGTTAGAAGAATTTAGGGAAAAAAACTGTTGGATTTTCTCTTTCTCTGAATTTTTTAGTGGGCCCCGGACACCACCAAAGCCTTTTACAGTGGTTAAAGTAGTTTAGAGCTACAGCGCTAGCAGACTCCTATGCCTTTGCCACCATATTGAATCTGTTGCTGTAGTAATGCTGCAGTTTTCTGCCTTTAAGAAAGTGTAGAGAGTTTTTGAATTAACATTATTTATTTGGCTGAAGGAGAAGTGGTGTGATTGTATCATGTCATGGTGTATCATTTACACTTGTATTATATTTCTGTTTGGCTTTACATCTCTCTCAAATTGCAGGCACTGTGATGTATACGTTCTACAAGTTTGTGGTGATTTTCCAAGTCTGTGCTGCTTCAACCTTTGTTTATCATTTCCTTTTCATTTCTCGTTTCCTTTACCGAAAATTTCAACAGTTTTGCTGCCTTGCGTAGTGCAGGTAGACCTTCAAAATGTTCAAACTGGTAAAAATTGAAGCAGGCCGGGGGCCAATATCTCAGATAATTCATTAAAGACTTGAAAATATCGAAAATGACTTATTGAGTAGTCACAGACAGCAACATAGTGTTGGCCCAGATCTGGCCCACATCTGGTACATGTGGAATCCACACGTACCAGATGTGGGCCGGATCTGGACCGACACTATGTTACGCTGAAGACATTTTAATGCTTTGGAGAAGACTATGATATATCAGTGGCCAACCTTTAAATATGAAATGCTTAATGTTATTAGACGCTAACACTTTTCTAACCAGCAACAATCTGCAAGTTTTTGTTTCTGGTTTCTATTCCTATGGCTTTGTAACTGTGAAGCCCTAGTCATTGTGAAATCTAATTGGTCCAAAATTCCACTTTACATAACTCTATATGTAACAAAATATGATTGGCTGTGCCATCATTTTCACTTTCAGTATGAACAGACAAATTTCTTGTCCTGGTTGGGATACCATGAGGTTCAGTCATTGGACGAAAGTCAGACATCTGTTTACTTCACACCATAAAAATATTATTATTATCAACCTCTGACCCACACTGCCTCACTCAGCACAGGGAAAATATTGGATGCTTTTTTTACTAATATCACTGTGCTCAGCATCATCATGAACATGCATTTGCTTTGTGAATTTAGCTGGTGATCCCACCTATGCACATCCATGTACTTTAATGATTATTATGATTATTGTCATCTCCAGTATGTTTTTATCGATGACGAGATATTTGATATTTCATGTTTGATAGAGCTGTGGAGTCATGTTAATGTCACAGATGTTAGTTCATAGTTCTGAAGAATATGAAGTGTATTTAGAGAGTAGAAGATAATTTACATGCAAAGCTTTTTGTACACTGACACTGTTATTCTTGTATTTAGAAGCAGTTTGTAGAAAACATGGACTAATGAAAAGGCAAAAAAAAAAAAAAAAAAACTAATAATAATAATAATTGAAGAAATTTGGAAGAAAATTTAGCTGTTTTTCTTCAGATTGTGGAGTTTGGACCAATTTTTAATGAAAAAAAAAACCTTTAAATTAAAATACTGCACTTTGTCTATAGATGTAATGAGTTCTCTTAGAGATATGAAAAAAAGTGAAGATTATCTATTTTGAAACAAACTGTTACATTTCTTAACTTATGTACAGAAATGATTTGATTCACAATCAACAGATTATATAACTAAAGGTGCAATTTGTTTATGTAGTTGAGAAAGTAATAATCTATAAGAGAGAAATGATATTGTTAAGCTGACATGCCAATACTGACATATGTAAATTATATCTTCATTCTTTAAGTTCATCAGCAGAGAGCAAACAGTTTGTGAAATGTGAGGCTACAGAGCTCTGGTTTTTTGCTCTTGATGCCGATGTTGTGCTTGTATTTCTGTACAAGAAACATGCTGCCGCTGTAAAAAGCCATGTGTATATAAATTATGTTATATAAAGAAGAATCCAATGTGACTGTCTCTCTTTATTCATTCACAAGGGTACTTTGGAAACTTTGAGGGCTTATGGGAAATCTTAAAATCATTGTCCAAAAAGTACAGTACAGGTATGTGACCACTTTGAAGAACCTGGAAAGAAACAAATTATTACGATTATGAAAAATTATGTAAATGTTATATTCTCAGGGATATCAACACATCTTTAACAGTTTTGACAGACTTACACACATGCTTAAAGACGTTCCTCTAAATCAGTAGCCAGACTCTCATCTGTCAGACAAGGTCAGTTGAACCTTCAAATAATCATTTGAGTCTCGTTTTGTTTTGTCGAGTACTTTAACATTGAATCAAACGGCATTATAAGCTTGGTCTTTAATAACATGAGTATAGAACTATAGTCATGTGTTTAAATTCCCTATAATGTTTAGGAAAGTCCTGAAAATGATCATTGTTAATGTGCAAAGTCATACACAACTTACAAACACAAAACTTTCTAAGTTTAAAAAAAAAAAAAAAAAATCTTTTTAAAGAGGGATAATCACATTTAAATGAACTTTAGCTCCGGTTGAAGGGGACTTTATTTGTATAACTTTTTATACATCTTTTCATTTTTATATACTGTAAACATTAGTGTTCAATGATAGATACCTATCATTGTCTTTCAGGGCCATTCAAAAAATACAGTTTGACTTGGATTACATATAGTTTCTAAAGAGGTGTTCTCCAATTTTGATCAGAGTACTTTTTCAAATGTCTCATTTAATTTTTTTATACTGTGTTTTAGAATATATTTAACTTATGAAATATGCTTAAATGGCAGCCCGTCTACTCATTTTATCTTCAAATAGGACAAAGAAGTGGCTTTGAAATTAAGGAAATTGTAGCTTGTTCTCTAATTTCAGGCTACATTAATCGGATAGATTTGAAAATGGAGTTTTCATTTCAAAGCGCTCTCCGTCCTCACTAGCGTTTTCAAGCGTTTTCCAAAAGTTTCTCATCCACACTGAAATGTCGAAAAACGCTAAATTCAGCACATGCGTAAACCCTCATAAAAGCTCACTGAGATGAGACAGACAACAAGACATTATCACGCAATTCTTCTGGCAGGATCATTTTATTTTGCTAAATATCTCACCATTCACTGATGCGTCCACGTCGCTCTCAGTCACCATTATGTTTGGTCTAAAACGCAACTGCTCTCATATTTTGCTGCAGGACAGCAAATACGAATAAATTTTCTGTCATCTTTGCAGGACTGTGATATGAAGAGTGTACAAAATAACATATTTTAGCAACTGTGTGAAAGCACATAACAGGCACAATACCAGTATAAACATGAATATCTATGGGTTCACGACTAAACTTATGTCATCTTTTTTAAATACATCCATTTTCACAGTCCACGTTACAACGCAAAAACGGCGTAAATTTTTTCAAATGTATCCACTTTGGAGAGTGTTTTCAAAATGCTTTGTTTTCGTTGCTAAAACTGCGTCTCAGTGTGTGTGGAAGTTAGGCTAAAACAGAGAAAAAAAGATGCGTTTTCAATCGAAAACGTATTAGTGTGGACAAGGCCTCAGATACCTCCCTGTTATTGGTGTTAATCTTGTACCTGGTGCTAATTTCCTTAATTATCTGACTAACCCTGTTTAACTGGCACTTTCCAATGTTCGCTAACATTGCAAGATGGCGAGTCGCTCGAAGGTTACTGACAGCAGGTTGTCCAGATAAAGGCCAAAGGGATGACCTTTTCAGCCATCGCAAGAGAAGTTGGTTGTTCCAAATCTGTGATTTCTAGAATACTGCAGCTTCAATAACACTAATTCATTCAAGTTCCCCCAAATGGGTGGTCATCCATGTAAGACAAATGCATGAGAGGACAGGATAATATGGAGACTCAACACTGAAATCGGTTTAACACTGCTCCTGGAATTGCTCGCCAGTTCAGCGTTGAACAGGGTAAGGATCTGTCTTGGCATCAGTGTCTCGCCATTTAAGAGAATCCACTCTGCAGTGACCAAGCCATGAATCAAAAGGCTAAGCTAACCTATGCTGAGGAGCATATGTTGTGTGGACAGAGGACAACTGGCCCAAAGTTCACTTTAGTAATGAGAGCAAGTTTAATCTATTTGGGTCCGATGGGGAACATTATAAACTGGGGAAAGACTGAACCCAAATTGCATAAATAAGTCAGTGAAAGATGGAGGAGGAAGTGTCATGGTTATGTACAGTTATGGATATATATAACACACACACATATATATATATTTATACATATACATATAACCAATGACGGAAATCAGAGTACAGGGAATATAACGTGGGTCAGGATCTGATGAAATTACTATAAAAACAAACCATCTTGCTTGCTCCTACGCTCTGAAACTAACAAAAGGTCATTAACTTCATCCAGACTCTCCATGAACGGACTCATCTGGAGCCGTAATTGGTGTTATCTTTTCCATCACATAGTTGTTCTCCCTCACAGTCCACACATACTCCTCAAATGTTGGTGGGGCTTTCTTGAGCCATTTAAATGCAATGCTTTTTTGGCAGCTGCCATAAATATTTGTAAAATGCTTTCCCCCTAAACTCTACCAATCAGGAAAATGTTTTCGGTTACCAATACTATATTCGCAGGCGTATTTGTCACCCATTGTACATTTATTCCACAATCAAACATATACAATAATGGGGGCCTGCCAAGACAAAGTGAGTGGTATTCATCTGGTCATGTGATCTGAAAGATAGGACCAGCTTTATGTAGACAGTAGGCCACTACTATTACTGGTGACTTATGTGAGAATGCATTGCTTTCAACACTACTGGTTAAGAGTTATTTTTGAAAGAAGTCTCTTACGCTTGCCATTTCATCATTTAAAAAAAAACTTTTTTCTATTTCAACATATTTTAAAATGTAATGTATTCCTGTGATGTCAAAGCTGCATTTTCAGCATCATTACTCCAGTCTTCAGTGTCATAAAAATCATTCTAATATAATGATTTGATGCTCAAGAAACATTTCTGATTACTATCAATGTCAAAAACTGTTTTTGCTGCTTAATATTTATGTGGAAACTGTGATTTAAAAAAAAAGATTCTTTGGTGAATAGAAGGTTCAAAAGAACTGCATTTATTTGAAATACAAAAACTTTTGACTAGCAGTGTAATCTAAAGTATTAGTCATTTCTTAAGGTGTGAAATGATCGTCATCTAAAACTGACTTGGTGAAACTTTAAAGGAGCTCCAGGATATATTTCACTAATAAATCCTAATTAAAGTTTGTAAAAAGTTCTCCCTGAAATAGCACATACGTTTAGTCAGAATGAACTCAGTCACCCCAGTTCAGGCTTTGGGTTCTTTCTGGCTCCTCCTCAGCACTGAGATGTGATCGGCTTGGGGGTTTCTGGAGCCAGATGGTCCTGTGGAAAGCAATCGTGTGAAAAGCAGTGGGGATCTTTATCCTGGCTTTGATAGTAAAGAACGCCAGGAAAAAAAGTGCTTAACTGGCACTTTTTTCCTCCTTGCACTTCTCTCCAGGTCTGGGTGTTGGATTTCTATTATGGTTCAGGCTTCCAGCTGGTCCTCGTCATTAGAATGATCTTGACATCATGCCCTGATCTCTCCGCCTTTGGACAACACCCAGCCCAGAGTGTTATCTGGATCCAATACGGTTTATCCAATATACATTTCTTAAGATCCAGACAAATGAGGGTTGAAAGTGTCTCTGAGTGGGTCAACTAAGGACTTACGCTGGGTTCTGAGAGATGAACAGGTGGTAAAGCTCAGTGCAAAATGAGAACTGGCATTTGCTACTTTTTCTCACAACTCTCCTGAGTTTTGCCTTGCTTTCCATTCTCCTTTCCTTAGCAGTGTGGTCCAGCATTAGCTTTGAGCGGCATGTGCTGACAGAGAGCAGTACGGGGAGGAGGGATCTCCACCCCGCTGAAGGCCCCTCATGAGCAGGCTCCTGTGGAATGCACTGCGTGTGAGTTTTCCGCATGCGTGTGTGCGTAAGATTGGTGTGGACGGCAGCCAACTGTATATATGGCCCTTACATTACAGAGGGCACAAGGCAAGACAGGTTATGTGAGGACACACAGATGTGACACTGGTACAGTCTGGAGTCTTTAAAGGTGGTTTTTCAGGTTCTTTTCAACAACCTACTGTATTATTTGAGTGAACAAAAAGAGTTCCTTCTTTGATTTCAAAATATTTTTTCTCTCCTTGGAATGTCCCACTTACTTCAACATTAAAATTTAAGGTAGCAACTCAACTTAAATTTGTAAGTATAAGCAAATTGACTGTGCAAGTCATTTCATCTAACTTTGTTTTTTTTTAAGTGTCTATACACTGTAAAAAAAATTATTGTTGGTTTAACTTAAAAAAAGTAAGTTGCCTTAATTTTGAGTTCACTGAAATTGAAAATTTGAGTTAATACAATGAAGGAGATTGGTTTAATCAACAGAAACTCAAAATATTATGTTATCTGAACCACATTAATGATCTAAGTTGATTTGAAAAGAAAAAAGTTGTGATAACAAATCATGAAAATATTTTTTTAGTGTAGTTGAAACACGTATAACTTGAAGTCCCCCTCTAGTCAAAAAAATTATCCCTTTGATCACCAAAATTCATATTTAAATGTTTTTTCCTTATACGTGGTTCTATGAATATGCAAATTAGCCCCGCCTCCACTCACTCACACCAGCTCAGAGATCCACTCATTGATGATCACATGTTGATCTGATCGGTTACAAGGTAGTTTGTGGCGTCAGAAACACCAGCGATTTCAAACTGTTTTTGAGACTGCAGTTTTAAGAATTAGCAATGGTGTTGACTTATGAATTTTCACATGGTTTGTCTTAAAGCTTATTAAAAACACCACATAGACATATATGTGGAAACTTTTTCAAAAATAACACAAAGAATGGCCTTCTCAGCTGCCATAGTTGCAACTCTTGCGTCATCAGAAAAGGGTGTTCAAGGCACCACCGTTTCCGTTTAAAACACGCTTTGCAACTTCTTGTCGGGGCTGAACGCTGCCCTGTTTCCAGTGTAGTGGTGCAGACATTCTGTCATATTTAATTGTTTAATCCTGCACTTAAGAGTGGCTCTAGTCTGTACAAATGTCACCGCTACAATGGCCGCCGTATAGGACATTGCTAGATGTTGCTTAAAAAAAGCCCACCCTCAAGTCATTATTTATGACAAGGTCCAAAATACCCATCCAATGGACAGAATGCCTCTAAAGCCAAGCTAGTCCAAAAGAGGGGTTTGGTAGTCACCAGTGGTTAAATTGGGCCGGGTATGAAATCTGTATGAAATGTGCATTTCTCTCTGGCGCGTTCACTACTGCGAAGATCGCGAGTCGTCAACTTCATCTATGCAGGGCACTGACACAGAAAACACTTGTTTATTAATAAACAATTGTCTCCTTGCTATATTTTACATATTCATAATCATTACTTTTGCCGGTTCTTTGTGACAGCTTTTAGGTGCTTTATTGGCAGCGACACCCTTACATGTTACATTAACGCGTCATCACTGCATCAGCACCGAAAACAGGAGATTTTTTTCAATCCCTGTTTTGGCAGGGGGAAAAACTGATCAGAAAATGTAACGAAAATGTAACAAAACGTTGTAGAAATATAGTGGAGTAAAGTATAATAATAATTGCTGAAAAATGTAACGAAGTAAAAGTCAAAAGTAGCCTAGGCACTACTGATTCTACTTAAGTAAAGTACAGATACGTGAAAAATGTACTTAAGTAAAGTAACGAAGTATTTGTACTTCGTTACATTCCACCACTGCTGATTAACAGTAATGTAAATACTAAATGTCATAATACCTGTTGATACTACAACAATGCAAAGTATGCTCTTAACCTTGCAGTTTTTCACATATCATGTAAGACTCAATTTCTCCATTTCTTTGCACAAAACTCTCCAGAAAATGCCATTTAATGGTTTATTTTTCAAAAAAAAATCCCAGGGGGGCATCCCCCCCCTCCCCACCCCCCCACACACACATAATAAATCCCAATTTAACCCCTGGTAGTCACCATACGATTTGCATACCGTCTAAGCATGCAGCAGCCTGGTCCAGTGTGGTATAAATGATGGCAGTCTTTGTGTGGAAGTCAGTCTGGTGGCTGGAGACGAAACGCTGAAGTGTCTCACCCTGCTTCTCCATATGGAGCCAGTTAGAGACTCTGAAAAAGCATTCAGCCCCTAAATTACACACGCTCTGCCAAGAGCAAACGTAACTAGTGCATTCATCAACCCACTTGGAGAGAGAAAAGGATGAGGAAAAAAAGAGAAGCAGATGTAGTGGATGGTTGTGTGAAGAGAGATGAGGCGTTTCAGACTGCTGTCCTCAAATGACTCCCCACTGGAGTGACGATCACCCGACTGGGTGTGAAAGAACTCTTGGAGTCTTGGATATATTTACATGTTTCCAATTATTCCAAAGGAATAGTTTACCCAAAAATAAAAAATAATCTGTCATCATTCTCTGTCTTGAAGTTATTCCAAACGTGTATGGTTTCTTTTCTTCCATGAAACGAAAATTAGTTATTTTGCAGAATGTCTAAGCTGCTCTACATCCAATTTAAGTGAATGGTCAGGTCACAAAAAAGACAATAAAAGTACCATAAAAATAGCCCATTATTATACAAATGTACACAAGTTATTTGTTGAAAATACTCAAAAGCAGGATCACTTACGTAAAATGACAGTAATGAGGTGCACCATGTCTGAATGTGACCAAGTACAAATGAGATTTGAACGCTAAAGTGGTGAATAGATACTTTAATTTCAACCTGTTCCTCCCACAAACCTATCATATGGCTTTAGAAGACATGTAGCTTTATAGGAGTGCTTATAAGCGCTACTTTTTTTATGCTTTAAAGTTGTGGTTCTCAACTGTTTTTTGTCATGGGACTCACATTTTCTTATAGTCATAAGCCTCGACCCCACATTTTTAAGAATTTGAATCAAGTAGCCTATTATTTCTCAAAAATGGTTGACACACACAATAAGTACCATCCCACTTTACTTAACATAGGCTACACCTAAATTGTGAGAATATCACTAACACTATGACTAAACAGTATGGTAAAGCTATTAAATAACAGTCCCAAAATAGTTTTGTTAATACAATAAATTTTGTATGTTGGTGTTGGTATGAGCCACCACAGTCATCAAAAATATAAAAAAGAACACAAAGTGAAAATAACTGATAGTTTTGGGTTAAGGTTATGGGAGTCATCATGCTAAATGCACAAAAACATGTACTGATCCTGATTAACATATGTAGAATACCTGCATGCAAATTCTTCCCAGACAACAGATGATGTACTACCAGTTATGCAATTTATTGGTACTTTTTGCTAATGACTTACTAATTGACAACGTAACTACGACGTTGCATGTGATACACAGTTCGGCTGGCATGAGGAAAGTTTGTTTTTCTGAGGTGAGACTTTTTATTTAAGTAACATTTTACAAATAGGCCTATAACGTTAGAATAATGACACTGACATACAGTAGAGCTTGACAACATTTCATCTGGCAGCGTATAGCCTACTGAATCAAGACAACGCATTTTTGTCTCAGACAATCTTTTCCTAAACTGTCTGACAGAAAATTCAGCAGCTTTCGCGCACGTCTTTCAAAATAAAAGTATCTCACCAGTAAATCAGAATTACGTCGTCGTCGTCGTTGTTTATTTGACTACTCTGCGACCCACCAGTTGAGAAGTTTTATTTTTTGGGAACTTGACAACCCATTTCCCCATTCACTTAGCTGCAGGGAAAAGTGCAGCTTGGACATTCTGCAAAACATGATTTATGGAAGAAAGAAAGTCAAACACAAGAATGAGTAAATTATGACAGTATTAACATTTTTAGGTGATCTTTCCCTTGCTGGTGAGAAAGTTTGCAGTAACCGATTCCAAATCACCTCCCACTGTTTCAGCTCCTTAGGGAGAATATTTGGCTGTTAGCAACTTGTCAAAGTGAGAGCTAAACAGAATAAGATATCTAAATATCACACATCACACAGCTAACAGTTACCCATCAGCACTGTTTGAGCTTATATGGTGAGGTCGAAATGGTCCGTCATAGTGTGCTGTGGGAATAATGTATTTTTGTAGGCCAAAATCCAGTTCCATCGTCCTTAAGTCAACAGTTTTTTTGGTTTTGGTTTTTGGTTAAATGGCTGAAATAAGGTCTCTGGTGAACACAAGCTCAATATATTTTCATGTTTTATTCAATGACATAAAATAGGGCTGCATCTGAAATCACTTCCCTAAGGTGAGAACAGCATTATGTCCTAATTCACAGTAGATAAAAAGTAGCCTACACGGATGACTTACTACTTCTGGTGAGATCCTGAGGAGTGCATACGATGGACACTTTACTATCCCATGAGGCCACGGGACAGGATTTGTGAAGCTGGGACACAACTAAAGCTGGTAGGTCACATGATAATGACAACAGTGTAGTATATGGATTCATACTTTATAAAACATACTTTTTAATGGCCGTGAAGTGAGTACAAAAGAAGTACCTAGTAGGCTATGTGATTTCAGATGCAGCCTAGTATCATGGTTTGCATGAGGGAGTTTATATTTTCTTCAAAAAAAGATTTTTGTTTGTGTATATACAGTAGTCAACATTTGAAGTGGATCAAAACCTTACATCAAAGTTACACATGAATTTTGAACACTACCTGTATAATATGTATATATATGTAGCCTACTGTTTAAAATATTAACAATCAATTGGCCATATTTTATATCGTAAAATATTGCCGTCACATTAAAACTTTGCCCCTTCTTGGGTAATCTTTTAATATGCATTAAAAGGTTTATATGTATCAATTCAGATGAGCATTAAAGGGGTCGTCGCCGTCGGATGCAAATTCACTATGCTGTTTGCATATAAATGTGTCTTTGCAGTGTGTGGACACAACCACCATACAATGGAAAAAAATCCATTCACTCCTTTTTTTTAATGCTCAAAAAGTCTAAACACTCTCAATAATCAAGCCGTTTGGATTTTCTGAGCAATATGATGCCATATTGCTCATGCTCCGCCCACGTCCGCTGACGGACTGTCCCTCATTAGCATATTTCAGCCCTCAGCCATTTGTATACGGTCTGCCAAGGCAGCACTTTACGTGTCTTGTGTCTACATCTATGGTCTACATGCCCCACACTGTAAAAAATCCAACTCACAAAAAGTTAGACTAATTATTATATTTAAGTTAACTGGACAATTACATGCAAAAAAGTTGGCTTAACCAGTGAAAAGACGTTGTTTCAACAATTGTTGGACTAACTTAGTATTAATTGTAAAATCGATTTGTAAATGCAAGTTAACAAGCATGCAAGTTGGGTTGGAGGTTGGAGCATGCGCATTGTAACGACCACGAAGTTGGCGCATGTGCAATGAAGCGCGCCAACAACGAACAGACTTGACGAAGGAGCCATTTTAAGCATCTGCGTGCGAGACCGTAACGGACCTACTCACAGCCAACGTGTTTCTTCTTTCTTCAGCTTATTTACAACGCGAAAGCCATCATTTTCTGTAAGTATGTATTTATATTGAAGTCGTTTGTAAAAGTACATGTATCATCTTGACCGCAGAGCCCTGGTTACGGCTATTCATTTTTTTCACGAGCAAGCTTAACTAACGTTAAGTCTCCTAACTTAAGTATTCAGCATGTAAACTGTTTAGAATATAACCTGTGTAATCGTAGTAAGTTAGGAACAAGTTCGAAATCGCCACTTATTATTTTAAACTAGCTTTGACGTTATAATGCACTATGTAACATTTCATTTGTGCAATACACCAAAGACATATTTTGAAGTCGACTCTTCATCTTAAATTTAAACTCACACACCCTTTACAGTGGTCTAATATTTGAATTTCATGTTTCAGACTGAGCTTTTTATCTGTGCCCTTCCGGCTTTCTCACGTGTTTCCAGACTAACTTAACTTTACTCGACGGAGTCCACAAGACTGCAAACGTCTAATTTAAAGTAAGTATAATTTTATGGAGTTGATTTAGATTTGATATTATTAACAAATACATGCAGAAAAATCTATAAATTTGATCGAATTTGCAAATGTATTTTGCAATCCACAAACATGCATTGATTTCAACTTGTGTCTTCAATGAATTTGATCTAATTCAAAGTACCATAAATTGTGATACATTTATACAAAATAGAATATTTCTATTCACAAACATGCCAATGTTTGTCCAAATCTCTGCACATTTATTTAATTCTGAATTTCACAGACACAAGTTGAAATGCTGTTGTTTGTGGATTGCAAAATACATTTCAGTCAAGCTCATGGATGTGTGTGCATGTATTTAAAGGTGCAATATGTAACTTTTTTTCAACAGGAAAAGAGGAGGAGATGACAGGATCATCCCTAAAGGCCAGTCTGATTATTCTCTGGAAAAGGAATGGCTCATCTTGGTTGAGGAAATGAAGAAGAAAACCACAAATATAGTGTTCATCAATCAGAAAATGAGCTTGACTTTCTCCCTCTGACAATTGTGGAAGTAGTGCCAATGGTATCTGAAGTGCTTGAACGATGGCCTGCCCCATTTCTTCCAAATGAGGTAAAATAAAGAAGACTGAAATTAAATTAATTGGCTGTAGATTATCTTTAATACAGGTTATTGTTGTGTTGCTTGTAAATGTCTGTTGTAAGCCATGTGAAGCCAGTTAAACAATGTTACAACCAAGACCTGTTTTATTTCTATCACCAGTTATTGTGGACCTCCACGAGACATTCAGAGCATCAACACACCAGCACACTACGCAACTCCTCGAGCTACGCAGAGCAAGAAAGGGGGCATTTGGAACAGAAATGGAAGATCATCTCAAAAAGCTTGTTCAGCAGGTAACTTGCTGATAAACATCATGTGTCAAAGATAGTTTTAAAAACAAATTTATCAGAGCTGTTTGCTATTATATAAAGAACACTTTCTGAAGATATTTTTGAAGGAATATGACAATGTATGCCAAGTTTACACTGGCTGATTAGACTGATTTTGGTCCTGAACTTAGAATACTGCATACAATACTGATTTCCTATTCAGCACATCTGACATCTGATTAGGTGGCTCATTAGCAGAGGCTCTATGACTTCAAACATACATGCAAACTCATAACAAATTTAAATTAATAACTGTGCATTAACGAAATTTGTTGTTGTTTTTTGTACCCATTTTTTTTTTAGACCACAAATATTGTGACTCAGAAAGCAACTGTCCTGGAAGGTCTCCCATGTTTCTCAGTGAAGATTCATGCCTGGTGAGTATGTTTCATTACTTCAACAGATATACAACATCTTACCAAATGACCATGTGTGACTAAAAGGAATGTGAATTTTTGTGTTAACAGCAAACAGATTGTTTTGATGATTCATTGATTTGATTCAAAGTATTTTTTTGCAAGTACAACATGATTTAGTCAATGATTGGGTATGCAACATGTTAACATGTTTTAAATTATAGGCCAGATCATTATCATTTACTAAGATTTATACCATCTTATAGTTTTTATTAGTCTGGTTGACACCAAAACCTTCTATTGAACAAAATGAGCAAACGACTGAATGAACAAACAAACAACTGGATCAATGAATGAATCAATGAACAGTAACAGATAGTATAATATTTGCTAGCCAATTGTAAACCTTCGTTGTATCTGAGAGTGGGTCTGGGGAAGGTTCATTCACAGCCCATTTCCAAAGGGGCGTCACCAACGGACGTCGCTCAAATGCCTCTGGACGCAATTGGATAGACCTAAAACCAATCAGAGCGATCGTCATCGTGTAAAGCCTGCTTCAACATTTGTGATTGGTGCCTCTATTTGGAAAAATTGGAAATGGGCTTGAATGGGCTCTTGGCCAGACTGACTTGCAGAGCAAATCTCAAAGTTTGTCAAGGTTTTCCCAGGCTAAGTTTTTATACTTCTATGTGAAATAGCTTATTCAGGGCAGTACTAAATTGAAAACAAGACAATTGTTATTTGTGCGTATTTGAGTGCATTTACTTGGAGATTCTGCAAGTGGGATGCAAACTTATGAGCACATTGTATAGGATTACTTTATGGTTCCTTAATGTATCTTTTTTTGTTGTTTGTTTTTGAGGTTAGTGTCAAGTGATATTGATTTATTCTTTATTATTAGGACAAGACTCCAGAGGACAGACAGACCAGAGGGATGAAGGTGGGAATCCTTGTGGTGATTGAAGATGATGCACTTGCATACCTGTTTGGCCTTTTGTTTGCCTTGGATTTTGAGTACCCAAAGCAACTGAAATACATTTTGAGAAGGTGTTCATGAAGATGGCCACTCATTGCTCTGCTAGGATACAGTCCCTAAAAACTAAGCTATAACTGTGACGTTGCATTTGTGAGCTGTTTGGATCAACTTGAGGCTGTGATAAACATTGTGCAACTGTTTCAGCACTTTCAACACAAACGTTAACTTGCACTTATAAATCTGCTCATTTTGTAACATTTTCAGTGTTAACAATTTAAAATGTTAAACATTTAAAAGATAGAACTTTTAAAGTATTTAAGACCATTTGAATGTGAGAACTACTGAATGTGTTAATGTACTCTTTAAACTCGTGTACATTTAATGTACTCTTTAAATGTGTTAATGTACTCTTTACTTTTTTAATGATAATGAGTATGGCTTAAGTGTTAAACATTGTTTCCATTTCCACACCAATGTGTTGCTGCTGATGTAAAATAAAACCTGGACCAAAATATCAAGCCTGTAGTTTTAGCTTTATTTTTTAACCTTGTAATAATGTTGATTTAAAAAAAATGTAGTCAACTGAACATACTTTATTAAGTAATGTGAAAATAACATTAAAAGTTGAAATTTTATAATTTTCTAATTTTTTTTAACTACAAAAACTGAATCAGCTGAACAAAAGATCTTAAGTTGGGAGAAATGTGACTTTACTTAGTGAATTGAGTTAAGTGAACTACTTGATTTAAAAGTTGAGTAAACTCAAAAAAGCCATGCAGCAAGTTGCCTCGAAATTTTAAGTTAAGTCAACTTTTTTTTTTTTACAGTGCATGGAAGAGAGGGGTTGAGTGAGCAGTTGCTCATTATCATTTAATGCACCGAAACGGGTCGCTGTGAACAGAGCTGTTTTTGAGGAGGTAAAAAGGGTGTTGTTTTACACAACCACTGAGGAATTTTAACTAAAGTATGTTACAAACTTTGCCTAAAGAAGCATACCAACATGTGGAAAATGGGCATCCGATGACCCCTTTAAAAATCAGC
>NC_139972.1:32075051-32090051 GCF_963993115.1 Abramis brama | reverse complement strand
GCCAGTCTCCAGACCTGAACCCAATAGAGAATCTTTGGAGGGAGCTGAAAGTCCGTATTGCCCAGCGACAGCCCCGAAACCTGAAGGATCTGGAGAAGGTCTGTATGGAGGAGTGGGCCAAAATCCCTCCTGCAGTGTGTGCAAACCTGGTCAAGAACTACAGGAAACGTATGATCTCTGTAATTGCAAACAAAGGTTTCTGTATATATATATAGTATTACACACAAAAGATGGATGGATGGCACACAAAACACACTTTAAAAACAAACAAAAATGACCAAACGACCAAAAATATCTAAAACTCTGCTAAAATAAGTTCTTCTCACACAGACAGTAATTGTCACTCCAAAGTTGCGTTTTAACATGACGGCGAGCTGCACACAATTAGGAGGTAGAGGAGGAAGTGGGTTCTGCACGGGTGCCGCAAACTGATGATTACACGTGAGGCAGAAACGGGACTGATGGGTGGTGCCATGCTGATATCCAGTGCCTGTCTCATGACTTGCTTCCCTGTATTCTACAGAAAAACACATTGGTACACTCATGCTGCCCATGTTGCATGCCTCTCGAGGTAGAGAGAGTCCTCTGAATTGCTTACCATACTCTAGCCATTACTTTTTAGATTTGTGGATTTTATTGTATTCAAATATTCAATTATATATATATATATACATACATGTGCTTTCCAATTGAAGATTCATGACATGCACATCTGAGCTATATTAGAGAACTGGTTGATTATTGGTCGATCGATCTAATGCTTTACATTCCCCTTCATCAGTGAAATTCTAAATTAATCTGCACAATTAATCAATTCAGGACACATTTACAAAAAAGTATATGAGAAATGTATAGAAAATATACTTGACGCATTATGACAACTAGTTTTGTCATAATTAATTTGTTGCACTTGCAAGGAACTAATGCCTAGATGTTTTGGGGTGTAAGACTATTCAACACTGAACCAGTATAATATATGCTGAGCAACATGACATTAGTAATCGATACTGTATGGAAACAGCAGACAACTGTACATTTGCATTATTCACAAATTATTCACTGGTGATGATGATAGTATTTGTTTACTGCTTCTAAATTATTGTTAAATAAAACACTGAAAAACTCAATTTGGGTGGCAAATAATTGTCATGGAATAATGTCACAATGCAAAAAATAGGATTCATTTACTTTGGCAAATGAAAATTATTTAATGTTTAAATAATTATGGCTGTTACTCAGTTGGCGTCATTTCCACCACACTAAACAATTCTGGCTCTAAAAAAAGTTTTCACAAAAGTTAGTGACAACTAGGTAACAATGGTGTGAAGAGCTTGACATAAAATATGTGTGTAAAGGAAGCATTTCCGTTTATCCAAACCAACTCAAATTGCTTTCAAGCTATACATCTTTTAAGTTCATCCATTCCCTGTGAATCGAACCCATTGCTAGCACCACTGTCTACTGTTTGAGCTACACGAATGCTTTTACCATGATCATTATTTCCTACAATAAAAAGAAAAACATACAATTGCAAGCAAAATGTTTATAGTTTTTTATATAATTCACCCAACAAATATATCAGTTTATCACTAATCTGTATTATAATGTATATCAGCCACCCTGCTCTCATCTGCCAATGGGAAAGAAGGACAAAAACATCCAAGAACAGACATCAGTAGGGGACAAAAGATATAAACACTGTAGTACTTGTAAATTTAAACAACAAAAACTGATGGCACAAACATTAATTTCCCATCTGGAGCATTTGCCATCTTTGACCACCAATGTTTGTGATCGTGGCACGACGCTCTCAATGGCAGAACCCATGGTTACACGCATCCATCAGCCCATGAGGCCAGTCGAAAGTCATGTAGATATTAATGAGTGTAATGGCGTCTGTTCTGCCTCCTGACCTCCAGTGTTTGTTTTCGTATTAATCGGGAACACATGGCGTTACCTGAACCCTCTCTTCACACTCCAACATGCCACGTGGGTGGCAAAGGATTGAAAACAACACCTCGTAGCACAGCGAAAACAACCGTGTGTGTGAGCGTGTTTCCTTCCCCTGCTTTGTTACTTTACTCCTGCACGCTCCACTCAGTAAGGCTTTCGAGACACACTCTTGAAATAACAAGCGTGTTTACTAATAACAAATTTATTTGCCGTACTGTAAAGGATATAACTTTCACCACGCCACTCTGCTCTCACGAAAGCCTTTGTCGACAGCCAAACATGTTATTTCCAGTTTTGCGTTAATGCTAAATATTTGCATTCTAAGCCAATGACCAAACTTGGAAAACTACCATAAAGTTCAACAATTGTTTTTAATTAGTGTTACACATTTATCAGAGCTTTTTTTATACGGCTTTTTGCATGTTTAAGCGCCATAATAACTTAAATGAGTCACAGCTAGCTCTTTGTGTTCAATGTGGATGAAAAGGTTGTCTTTATTTTGTATATTATTTGCTATTTTGCAATTTGATATTCCGAGGACAATCTTGTTTTTGTTCTTTAGTCTTTGTAAAACACAGATGGGTCTTTTCCAAGACAAAATTTGTACGCTACAAACATTAATCTGTGTTATAATACATCATTTAGAGCCATGACTGGCTGACTGGAAGCATCAGATGAGTATTTTTGGTAGAGAATAAATAATTTGTTTGGACGGCTCATTAAAATGGTTTATTTGAGTCATCGCGCAATAGTGTTCCCAGAAGTCTGGAATTTTTACGTGTTATTCATTTATTTGTGTAGTGAAATCAATATTTTGTTAAAGGTACACTATGATATCATACCTCTCATAAAAAAATCACTACTAGGTTTAAGATATTTAACCAGTTTAGATGGAAAGGATCTCAAGCTGACTAGCTGAAGACGTTATGGTAGCTTTACCCATTAATAGACACAGTATTACAAAAATAATGAAAGCCATAATGAAATGACCCTTCACAATAGATAATGGTTTACAATCAACTCTGTTAGAGAGCTGGCAATTAATCTGTTCAATATAACTCACCTGTTCAGTAATAAAAGCTTTTGTGTAGGAAAAACATACATATTTAAAACTTTAAAAACTAAAATAACTAGCTTCCGGCTATAATATAGGCTACACATAATTCACCCGTTGTATTTCTAAATGGTAAGCTTGTAATAATGTTTTTAATCCCAGTGGTACTGGTAGATTTCAGCGGGAAATTCGAGCATGTCTTTGCGTCATTACGTCACATCTGTACACATAAAGGAGTCTCGGCTAGTAGGCTATATTGCGTGTGAGGATGTTGGTGGTGGAGATGTATAGCCTTTTCTCACAGCACTTGATATGATTAAACTTATCAGTTTGATGGCGGATCCAGAAAGGTTCAAACGACAATCACCAGTGACAACTGGAGATTCACCCGTTGTAAAACGCGAAAGACTTCGGACTTCGGAGAAAAAAGAGACTGCTACCGGCCCATGCGAAAACAAGGACAAATATCGGAAGGACTTTAAATGTAGTCACGCAATGCTGATGTTGTTAGCATTAACAAATTTGAGAACAAAATATAATTTGCACGGTTTGACGTGATATAAGCGATCGTTAGATTTAATCGGCGCGATTTACTGCAATGCTTTTTTCCCCTTAGTTGGTCAGAACAAAAGTGGATGTTACTTACTTGTTCAGACGACATCTTCCGGTGAAAATTCTTATGTTGGTCATACTTCCAAAAAGTAGAATCTGTGATTGCGAATGACAGTATCCACACCACCAGCGCGGTGATTGAAAACCGCACATTCTCCTCAAAACATTGGATTCATCCGCGCTGTGCCGTGCCGAGGCACAACCCACGTAAAGTTGATAATTCCGCGAATAACTGCAATTGCAGGTTTCGAACAGAGATGGCGACAAAGAGGAAAAACTGCGGACTGCAGCTTTAAGAAAGGTTTATTATTTAAGTAATAAGTACTCTTTAAAAGAGGGATGTACTAGACGCATTTACTTTAAATAAAAATCAATAAATAAATAAACGTGCAGTTTTGAAACGACATGAAAGTGATATGTTTCTGCAGGATTGGGTTAAGTCTGGGTGTTTTAAATACAGGCGAATGAGTTGTAAACAAATAGCTGATCACCAATGAGAATTTGAATTTGTCTAATGCACAACAAAAAGAGAGAAAGACAGAGCACAGGGCCAAACAATTAATCCTGGAGAAATATGTTATGTTGGCTCCATCTCAGCCCATCTGCTGTGAGTCTCTGCCTCCTCAGCAGATTTCTGGAGCAAGGAGAAATAAGCTTTGAGTCGCCCACTACTGAGACACACACAGGTGCTTCAAGACAAAAGCTTGAGAAACTGTACCGGCACTTAACCAAACCTGATACATCTTTTTTCAGCACTAGAATTTCTCAAACAAATTTATAAGAGAAGCAAAAGCCATGACCTGAGCCTGTCACAGCAGCTAAACATGACAGGAGAGATGAAGGTGTATCAAATACTTTCAGTTCGTTTGAATAGAAATGTAAAAGTTGTTACACAATATTTTGTGCTGATGTAACAGCGTAAATTAAAGGGAACATGAGAAATCAAATTTGCCTTGATCTTTTGACATGTAAGAGGTCTTTGTACCATTAAAACATCCTGCAAGTTTCAGAACTTAAAACGTCCTCCTTATTATAAACAAACTATTTATTAAATCAAAACGGCTTGTTTTGATATTGCTGGATCTGTGATGTCACATGGGACATTGGCATGGGCATGTAAATACTATACCTCCAGAGGAACATCGATGAATAGTTCATCATCACAACATAGGCATTTAAATATATTGTATACAAAATATCAAATAATTATCATATGCAAATAGAACAAATCTCAACATCAAACTCTCATATAAAACATTTTCTGAATGAATGAATGAATAAATAAAATGTTATATAAATAAAAAAATGAATTAGCTCTTAAAATGCGAGTGGATTGCACACATGCTCTGAACAAATATTAGATGTTGGGGTCCCTGGTTTAGAGGTATTATAGCTTTTATTTGTTATATTTTCCAATTTAATTTAAATTTTAGGGTAACACTTTAGTTTAGGGTTATAAAAAGCAACAATTGAAACTAAAAGTTGAGAAAATCACTATTTTGTCAAAGACTTCATCCGGATCGGATTCTGATCGATGATCAAAACATAGATGGAGTAGATCGAGTCCATCAACACCTTCCAAAGCTTCACAGTCCTATAGCTCTTCCTGGGTCGACATTTCATTTGGTAACATTAGGCAGTTTTGATTCATATGCTGTTGAATGTTGGATTATCGCGTTAGATTACATGTGCATAAGCAATGCTTTCATCGCTCGTTTATAAATTTCTGTCAATGGCGGGGAAGGGTTTGTTATAACCCAAGTCATTTTCATCTAATATTTATATATTTTAGACTTCTTTTAAAACATTTATAACACTTTCAGTTATCAATAACAACACTGCTTAATTTTAATCTCCTATAAAAAGGCAAAAAGCCCCCCAAAAATAAATGATAAAATAAGCTATATCCTACTATAAGCAAAGAAATTGCGAGTGATTATCAAGAGGCTAGTGAGTCATGGCTCCTGGGCTCAGGTCTCTCTGACCTGAGATTCTCATCTAGGCTTCTCGTGTTCCCAGAGAAACATCTCCAGAGAGAACGGCCATGGAGATTACAGCTCCACAGAAACAAACATCAGAAATTCTCTGATACATGTTGGCTGCGTCCGAAAGCAGAAAAAATGCCGCTTTTGGAAGCTGCATTCTAAGGTAGGAAGGCATCAAGGTACCTTCATCTGATCAAGTTTTAAAAGCAGCATAGATGTATCCATCGCTGCCTTTGATATCCCACAATCCTGTGCTTTCTATTTTGTGACAGTTGAGCTAGAAAAATAAATAAAGATGGCATCGGAAAGTTGCAGTTGGTGGTCCGTTTGTGTGTAAATGTATGTTTTTGACCAACATTTTCCACTTTTGATGTCATCTCTAGTGTGAAATTACTATTGAAGTAATTAAATATTCATTTTGGTACCACCAAAGTGTCACGGTCACCAGCTTGTCACCACTTCCTCACTACATTTCCCATCATCCTCCCTGGCCCTCACCTGCATGCACTTCCCAATAACAGAGATCGCTGCGCCCTATAGACTTGTTGTACTCCTGCACCCAAGATGGCCGTCCAGTTGAGAAATATGTGGAGGATTTCCTGGAGCTGGCTTCAACAGTCCATGGAGGTTTGGACGAACCCCTGCACTCTCGAATGCCGTGGAATGTGCATGGCTGCACGTTAGAGCAATACGTCCTGTATGCACTCCTGCTCAGTCGATCCGCCTCCAGAACGTCACATCCTCTCCCATCATTTACAGAGTCCTCTCCTGAATGCCTTCCAGACTCTTGTCCCGCTGAGACCACTCTTCCAGAGTCTCGTCCTGTCGAGACCGCCCTTCCAGAGCTTCTTCACGTCATGCCAGTCAAGCCTGACCTTATTTATGTCATGCCTGCCCAACCTGAGCTTCATGCCACGCCTGAGCCCTCGTCTCCGGCCAAGATGGCCGCCGCCACGCCTGAGCCCTCGTCTCCGGCAAAGATGGCCGCCGCCACGCCTGAGCCCTCGTCTCCGGCAAAGATGGCCGCCGCCTTGTCGCCCCCAAGCCCTCAGCAAAGATGGCCACTGCCTCGCCGGCCGAGCCCTCAACCAGGATGGCCGCCGCCACGTCAATGCCTATTCCTGTCCCAAGACCTGTTACTATTCCAAGATCTGTTCCTGAGTCTGTTCCTGTTCCTGAGCCTGAGCGTAGCCCATAACTCCACCCAAGAGCATTTTTTTGGGGGGGCTATAGGCCCCCAGGCCATAGTGGCCAAACCGGGCTCTCACGGAAAGGCCACGAAGGCCAATCCGCCCTGGCCTGCCGAACTGCAGGCTCCGCCCTAGCCGCCCGAACAGCCTGCTCCGCCCTGGTTTCCCTTGACCACCCTGGAGTCTACATACCCTACACACCCTCCGGATGAAGACTCCAGCACGCCCCCAAATTTATTGCCTGATAGTCATTGGCAGCTTCATAAGCTTTCGGACGCAGCCATTGTCATATATTGTATAATGTGACATATTTCCAAGTAAAACAGGATATTCAAACCATGCCTGACCTAAAGGTTACACTGCCGTGATCAGAATTACCTATTTTGCCTCAACTTTCACATGGTTAATCCAGAGGTGTTTACCACAGGTTGTGTGTCATTGATCTCATGCGCTCTGCATGCTCGCTCCGTGTTGTTCTCCGAGCTGGAGTGTCTCTGTGTGAGCGCCGCGGGGCCGGGCCGAGCGGGATGCACAGCGGGAAGCGTTGAGCTGTAATTCAGGGGACAGATGAAGGCCTGCTGCTGCTGAATTAGAGATCCAGACTGCTGGAGACACTCTAATTTGCCCTGCCATGTGCAAAGGCATGCGTGGCTCGGAGCGCCGGCCTGATCGCATGATTAGCGGGTTTGGCTTGGTTTTAAAGGGGAGGATGAGTCTATTAGAAAACATATGAAGGGGGATTTAAAAAATGGTTTAGCTGAACAAACAGCATATTGGTTGGCGGTACTGGGGAGCTTATGAAAATACAGTGAAAATGATTAACTCTTTCCTTGTCATTGACAAGATCTTTCAACATTTATGACAATGCCTCCCTGCCATTGACAAGTTTATCCAGCAATCCATGATTTCACTGTTACATGGAAGGGGGCACTGTTACAAACAACATCTCCAGATCCAAAAACAAATGAAGAAGATCTGCGTAATCCAGAAGGAGCGCATGGAAGTTATTTGCGTGCATATCTAACGCAATTATCAAACATTAAACAGAATATATCAATCAAAACTGCCTAATGTTACTGAATGAAATGTCGACCCAGGACAAGCTATAGGACTGTGAAGCTTTGTGGGTGTTGATGGACTCGATCTACTCCGTCTATGTTTTGATCATCGTTCTGAATCTGATTCTGACAAAGTCTTTGGCAAAAACTTGATTTTCTTAGCTTTTTGTTTATAATGTTGCTTTTTTATGAGACTTACCCACATTCAAGTGTTGATAAAAAAAGAATGAATGAAGTTAGAAGAAAATATTTTTTATTCAAAGCAGAAGTTGTTTTTTTTTTTTTTATACATTGACTGCATGTTCAGATATTCATACAAAAAAATGTTCTATGAGTCTTTAAAGTTTTGTGAAAATGATCAAAAATGCTGGCGCTGACTGGCAACTAATGCGGTTAAAGGTGCAGTAAGCAATTTTTGAAAAACGCAGTTGAAAGTGCATCGACCGAGCACTGTAACACACTTACAGCCAATCAACAGTAGGGGGCGTGACCACTCATGATGAAGGTGGAGAGAAAGAGTGAGCAAGAGGGAGATCTGAAGATGGCTGAGAGAGAGACATTACAAAGGGAAAGGCTCAGAGGAATATCACTGGGAAAAGAAGTGTTATGATCAGGCAAGAGCTTTAGGACCCGTGTTGATGTTAGAAAAGCTTTCCAGCGCTGGACTGAGACATAAGCAGAAAGGCCTGAAAACGGACACTGAGGCTGAGTAGCATGGTTTTGAGCTGGCAACTAACAATGATCTCTTGCTCTTGTGTACTGTAAGTAAATTTTTTATGCTTCCTTGTTCGTTCATCATCTTCACTTTACTTTTTACTTCTCTTCTGCTATTATAAAACAGACGTCCACTCTTGCATTGCATGTTAGTGCATTTTGGGGGCGGAGCACTGAAGGGACAGTGAAGGGACATCAACAGTGTTTAACAATGATTTTGAAAAATCGCATACTGCACCTTTAATGAACTAAAATGCAAACCATAATCTGACTGTATAGTCTGTTATTGCCAATATAACCTGTCAGAGATTCTGAAATTCTGCGGGCACTGTTTTCCCACAAAAAAACAGACAGTCTGATATTTGACTCTTTAAACAAAGGTTTCTAATCTAAACATTAATGGATGGAAATTACATCCTGCTGAAATGTAAACTTTCTTCCCCAAAAAATGTCTAAAGTGCTGCTGAATTTCGCTGCTGTTGCACCGAGAACCAAGAAAGGGAAGTTGACTGAGCATAGAAATGGCAAAACAGCAGAGAACAATCCTTCCTACGGGAAATAACATGTAATTAATCAGAGCAAGATAATTAATCTTGAGCTGTGGGCCTCTTGAAAGATTTTTGATTATTACTTCCACAGTGCCATTGGAGAAACAGGAATTCAGTTTGACGCGAATCAAATCACGCAGATGCTCCTAAAAAGAAAGGTTTTAGCAAGGGTTTTACAGCCTGAAGAACCTTTTGCTCTCATAGGAGATCATTTTAACTTCATTAGATGCCATTTAATCAAGGTTCTTTATTGGCTTCTATGGTTCCATGAAGAACCTTTAACATCCTTGGGACCTTTGAAACAAAGGATCTTTATAGTAGAAAAGGGTTCTTTAGATTATTAATCATCACACTAAGAAAAAATTGGTTCTTTTAAGAACTATTTACTGAAAAAAAAAAAAAAAAAAAACTTTTAGAAATGCCATTTTTATAATGCTTTGAAGTATCCAAGTGGCCTCCACTCAATAACAGATACCTTGAACAATTACGCTGATCTGCAGACCCTTCAGTCCCATCAGCAACTTCAGGTTCCTGGTCAGAAAAAGGTTCTTTGCTGAACCTTATGTGCTTATCCAGTATTAAATGAATAGTACAAAAATGAAAGTGGTTATTCACTCCCAATTCAAATCATCAATGAAGAACCAGTGAAGTTTAATAGTGAGTTCCCACACTTGATTTGGGTTTTGTATACACAAGTTGATTAAACCACTGGTGTGGATTACTTTAAGTTCCATAACTATTTTACGAGGTGACGATTTTAATATGAATTCATACGATGTGATTTGTATGGAAACATGAGTAAAAAAAGTAAGCATGAAAGGGTTAGTTCACCCAAAAATGAAAATTCTGTCAGTAATTACTCACCCTAACCCTTGAAGGTCCACCCCTAAACCTATCTGTCAGCGGGAAGATGATGATCATATGAAAACATAGAAATGTACGGAGCCCTACACATGACATGCAGAAAAAAATAGCAGGCTAAATCGTGCACTATTTCGTTCCCTTGATTTGCTATATCGTGCGCATGATTTATAAATCGATGGAACAAATTTGTAAATCGCCCGCGCGATTTAGCAAATCGAGGGAACGAAATAGTAAATCTTGCGCACAATTTACTTTTTTCTTCTTTGCATGTCATGGGCGGGGCTCCCTACAAATGAGAATTCAATACAATTCAATACAATACAATACAATTCAATACAACAAAGTTCTATGGATTGGCCACCAATTTGCCAAAATGTAAAATAGTTACAAATTGCCATGAGAGTGTGCCTTTATGCCCTTTTTTGTAGTTTGAAACGTTTGGATCCTCCTAAATATTACACAATGCACCTTTAAAGAATGCAACCATATTAACTACATTCTGTGACTCAAAAGTACATTTATACTTCAAACAGTAAAAGCACTTTCCTTTATAGTAGAGTTCAAGCATGTCCAGAGAGGGCTGGTTAAGAATGAACAGGGTTGGGAATACCGTCTTAACACTATAGCGACATATTCCCAAGACACCCTGAGCAAAGCTCAGTTGATGGGCCTCCTCTGAGATCCACAGCCAAGACTGTTGGATCATCCTATCTAACCACTCCTCAGACAATCACACATGTCAGACAGCGAGTTAGACATTTGAAACTGAAAGCATGTTACTGGAAATTGAAATGCGATAACTGGAGTATAGTGTATTTACTGGCGGTACATTATGAGAGGCAGTGGTGTATAGTTGGAGGAATGCTGTGAGATGAGTAATAAGAGGTGTACGGCCTCTGGGCAATCCAAGCCTGGTTTCCGTGGTGAGAGGCGTCCACAGTGGGAAAGTGTGAAGCGGGAAAGACCTGTAGCTCTAATTAGCAAACGAGGGAGACGCTGAAGTTTGAAGGTGATGGACTGCCAAAGGGGACTCGTTAGGTTGAGCATTATAAGAAAGCTCACTGTATTAACATTTTAAAATGTGCTCTGTGCAGTAACATCTAAATTAATAGGTTTTAGTCAAGTCTAATTATGTTGTTTCTAATGATATAATCATCCTGCATATTTTAGATTAGTCCATTTTTTATATTTTATATTTTTTTAGTTTTCAAAAATGTAATAGATACCAGTAAATGCACCAATTACATTACTCTGTAGTGCCATTTATTTGTTCATGCTGTCTACATTGTTCTAGCACCCAATCAGTGGCCATAAGATATTAAACTGTATTGAGTGGTTAATAAAGAAGACGCAGGTTTTCAGGAATTCTCAAAGAAGTTGCGTACTTCTGTTCAAAGGTTTGGTCGTTTTTTTATGTCTTTTAAAAGAAGCCTCTTCTGTTCACCAAGACTGCATTTATTTGATCAAACATATAGTAAACAGTAATATTGTGTGAATATATTTTAAAATGTAATTTATTCCTTTGATCAAAGGTGAATTGTCAGCATCATTACTCCAGTCTTCAGTGTCACATGATCCTTCAGAAACCATTCTAATACGCTGATCTGTTGCTCAAGAAACATTTCTGATTACTTTTAATGATGGAAACTGTTGTGCTGCTTAATATTTTTGTGGAAACTGTAATGCTTTTTTTCAGGATTCTTTGACGAATAGAAAGTTCAAAAGAACAGCATTTCTTAGAAACGGAAATCTTTTGTATCATTATAAATGTTTCACTTTTCTGTCCTTAACAATAAACTTTGATAAATATAGTGATAGAATTTAATTAACAGTTGATCAAGAGCGAATACATGTTTCATTTCAGTTATTTACAGAAAATCATTTATTATGACTAAATATATTTATTGCGCATTTGAAGTGCTTTTGATCCATAAAAAGGACATTTAAAAGAGCAGTTTTCTGTATATACGGCATGACCAATACATATTATACTCTTGGTTATTGCTGAGCATTTCTGTGACAAACTGCCCTTGTGAAATACAGTGGCATTTCCAAAGCACTTAAAAGCCGAACAAACTGCCATTCATGTTAAAACAAACCATTATCTTGAAGTTAATGACAGTTATTTAGAGCAAAATTTAATTCTCCCAAAACAGGCTACATCTTCATTACGCATTATTACACCCTCTATCTACTTTACACGTGCAAATACATTTGAAGCTGCTTTCGTGAGTCAAGCACTAAATATACAACACTAACACCAAATGACGAGCTTCTCAAAAATGATGATCTGTATTGATTAGCTATATTATTTTAAGCATATTTTTCAATTAACTATATTTAGTTTCTGCTAAAAAATATTTTTATGTTAATTAAAGGAACCGTATGTAAGAAATGTATTTCAATTAATCATAAAATGGCCCTGATATGTCACTAGACATTAAGAAATCATGTTAATTTCAAATACTTATATCACTGACAACAGTAGTCCGGCCAGGATATTGTCATTTAAAAGTGAAGTTGCAGCCCTCAACTGATGTTGATGTTGTCATGTTGTGTTTTGGCCTGATGCCCCACCCTCCACCTATCTACCAATCACGAAGTCAGTAGTGTTTCAGCATCCGGGTTGCCAGCTCTGCTCTAGTTACCACGGCTGCAGCTACAAACGTGTCGGATAAAAAATGTCTAACGTTACGAAACCTAAAAGACCTCATTATGAATCCGAAATACGCAAAACATCTCTCATGAAGCATAAACATAATTAACAGAAAAAAAACTTACTGTGTAGGACTCGTCACTTGCCATTGGAAGCTCCTTGTAGCAGCCTACGTTCCTGCTGGATCCTGCAGCCTAACTGGTCAGGGGGGAGGGGGAGGGGATACACCGCTCTACAGTAATTTGAAAGTGATTGCAGTGCCAGTTTTGGCCACAATCTTACATACGCTTCCTTTAATGATCCAAAAATCCATTGTCATACATTGTTGCTTGATAGCTTGATGTAACTTAATTGATTTATTTGTACATTTATTCTTCTTCACATAAATTATCCCCAGCTCAAGGAGCACGTTATTGTACACCACAGATATGAAACTAAAAAACAGATATAAAAGCTAAAAGAAAAAAGGGAAAGAAGGCTCAATAGAAAGTTGCAAACAATAATGTAACAATTGAAAATGAAAAAAAAAAATAACATTAGATGTTTCATAAAATGTATATGTAGTAATATATGTTATCATATATTCATATATAAAAATATTATTTAATAATAAAGGTAAACTAATTATGATATTCTAGTAATACAATATTATACTTCTTTTGCTAAAAAACGACTTTTTATTTTATCAAGCTAACACAAAAAAGTTCAGCTAAGGACGGTTTCATTTGATGATTGAGTTGAGAGAGAGAGAGAGAGAGAGAGAGAGAGAGAGAGAGAGAGAGGGGGATGCACTCAGCCGCAGTAATGACTCCGCTCCCATGAGTCTAATCAAAGATTTGTACATCTAATTGCTGTCAAGTCAGCGCTTGCCACCTGCTACGCCGTACGGCACATGTGCTATCCTCCTCTACCAAGAGCTTTTCCAAACCAATCCATCAGTGCCTGGTTAGAGAGACATTACAACACAACCTGTAGCCACGGACAAAGACTATGGGCTTAGAATTGTTGCATTATTCCAAATGAAGAGATTTGAGATTCAAAATGATCTGATTGGTTTAGATAAACGGGGGGTGGAGTCCACCTATTTGTGGATATGTCTGCACGTCGATGCTAGAAGTGTTTCAAAATCCACAGATGCGTGAGGGGATTTAATGCACAAGAAGTGGTTCACAAATAAATGCCAGGCAGAGTTGTGTTTGTTACATAAAACACATTTGTAAATATTTTTTTTATATTTTTAAAAAAATACACAAATAATATTTTATTTATTTGTGAATTTTATCATTTTTTTGTGAAACTCTTTACATTTATTTGTGGATCTTAATTTATTTATTTGTGAATTTGATACATTTTTGTGAATCTCTTTACATTTGTTTGCGAATCTCAATTTATTTATTTGGAATAATGCAACAATTCTAACCCCATAAAAGCCATACAAATGTGTCTAGTTTATTATGCATCACTAAGGGGGTTGCCAGGCCGATTTTATCTACAAAAAATATAAAATGTGTATTATAAGTTTAATGAATGGTAAAAATATTCTTTATATGTACACCAATTATGTCACTTTTACATTTTATTTTGTGAGTAGTAACTTAAAGTAGTGATGCTATTAACAATATTTTTTGGATTTGTGGAAGTGTTTTACTATCAAGTTCATTTATAAGAATGTTTTTTTATGTTGTGTTGTATTGTGGACACAATTTCAATTGCAATAAAAATATGTCCCTCATGCTTTGTTAGGAAGTCTGATTCATTTGAGTGAATCAGTTCATTTAAATGAATCATATGAATGAATATGTTAAATGTGCTCTAAGCGATGTCACGCGTTTTTTAGGCCAAACATTTTTTGTCACATCCAGCAAACATCTCCTCACTATCCGCTAGCTGCATGTCCCCTGAACACACTGTAAAAAAACGCGGTCTCTATAGACAGCCCAGGCTCCATAAACAGCAAGAAACGACGACGTTCCGATGAACAAATAACAAAGAAGAGGGAAAAGGAGAAGGAATGCGAAGTCCCGAATTTACATTGGAAAAGCGTTCAAAAGGTGGCGAGAACTCCGCCAGCAGAAGGGCTTCCAATTCCAGTTCAGGTGGCTCTGTTTTTGCTGGACAGGTGGGTAAATCCAGTTTGGTTTTTCTAAATGGTTCATGACTGTTTCAGGAAGCACGGAAGGGAGGGGGAGGGGACGGGATGAGGAGGAGGGAGGGTCGAGCTAGCCTCCGTTTTGTTTGACAATACTTCGAACGTCAACAAGTGACTTCACCCAACATCGTTTAGAGCACCTTTAAAAAAAGATACACTAATTCCCTGTGTGGCTTTTCGTGCTTTTTGTTTAGTTTCTTTGTAAAAAAAATAAAAA
>NC_139972.1:32042551-32072551 GCF_963993115.1 Abramis brama | reverse complement strand
GTGTGGAAACCTCCATGACTCCACTCAGAGTCATCTCCTCCATTTGATGTTACAGTAATCCATATAAACACGTCTGATTCAGCCTCATGGCTCTGGTAATTACTTGACTTCTGTGATAAAGTTATGTGCTACTATACCAGTGGGATTTGGACTGGATTCAGAAAGGCAAGTCTGAGCAGGAGACCTCGTATCTCTGGGGATGTGTGTGAGAAGTGCTCCTGACGTGCGATCAGGTTAAGCAAACAGCTGGAGGGCTGGCTGGGTGACAGGAGAATGAGCGCTGGCTGGCTGCTCCTGGCATTGACTTCACTGCTTGCTTTCAGACCAGTTTATGTTGGCATCACGGTTATTCAAGTTTGATTGCATGTTCGTATTGATCGCCCACTTCGGATGCAATGAACTCTCAATGTTTTCATTCTAAAAATGGCACTTTATTGTGGTAAAATCAACTGTTAGTAATGTTTAGCACAGTTATTTTAATCAACTAGACGTGTTTCGCCACTCATTCGAGCAGTTTCGTGTGTTGTGAAATGGCGGTGGTGGTTCCCCAGAATTTAATGTCATCACACATCACATCATAGGATCTGAATTCTATTAATCCGAAGTCTGAATAATCATTTCTAGTATATGAAATGAGGAACGTAATATATTTTGGTCACAGAGAGTGAGAATCTCTAGTTTATGCCATGAAAACCTGAGCAGCCAATAGCAATTCGCAACTATTTCACGTTTTGACGAATTGGCGGCGAATTCACATAAGTTTGTACAATCTCATTCGTACATTTCTATACGTTCTGGTTACACTCCATTGAGGTTTAGTCAATTAGCAAATAAAGCACAAAGTTATAAAAAGAAATACACCTAAAAAATGACTTAAATAACAGATATTTCTGGTCTTGAGTGGATTAACAGTGTGAAAGTTGTACACTTTATTTTAAGGTGACGTAGTTACACGTTACTACATGTACTTACTATAGTAATAACAGTAAATTATACCAAATTTACTGTTAAATTAAATTATACCTAACCATAAACGTAACTCTAAGTACATGTAGTTAATTAATATTACTCAGTACTTAAATGTAAAATTACTATTATTATTATTATATACTAATTATTATTAATTTGAGTAAGTACAATGTAACTATGTCCCCTTAAAATAAAGTGAAACCTATAATTATTATTTTATTTAGTGCTGGGCAACAATTAATCACGATCAATCGCATCCAAAAGAAATGTTTGTGTTTATATAATATATGTGTGTGTACTGTGTATAATTATTTTGTATATATAAATACACACACATGCATGTGTGTGTGTATATATATATAAATGTGTTATTTATATATAAATGATATATATATATATATATATATAGAGAGAGAGAGAGAGAGAGAGAGAGAGAGAGAAATATTTGCATGTATATAGTGTATATATATATATATATATATATATATATATATATATATATGTGTGTGTGTGTATATATATATATATATATATATACATATATACACTATATACATGCAAATATTTCTTAAATACATACATGCATGTATGAAATATATACATGCATATGTGTGTATTTACATATATGTGTGTATTTATATATACAAAATAATTATACACAGTACACACACATATATTATATAAACACACACTTTTCTTTTGGATGCGATTAATCGTTGCCCAGCACTAATTTTATTATATTATATTATTATATTATATTATATTCTGTTAATCCATCCAAAAGCAGAACTATCTGTTAAAAAGTTCTTATAGAAGAGAGAAAGAGAAAGAGACTGAATTACAGGTTGATTTGCCTGTTTTGCTGTGCAAAGAAATTTCCAGATTAATTTGATGTTAATTTCAGCAATCAATAAACGAGCAATACTCTGCAACTTTAGACCTATTTTAATGTCACTATGCAGATCTTATCACAAAATCAGTGCAGAAAAGGCAGTCTTCCCAACAAATTCAGCTCTTGTCTTTCTAATTAAAATGAGTCTTTCTATAGAGCTACTACTGGTTTTATATGTTGTCAGTGATTGTTTCTTGGTTTTGGAGATCCAGCTGCTCATGGTGGCTGCAGTCGGTCTACTGCAATTTGATTTACCCACACACACACAAAAAGCATCTGTTAAAATAGCAAGTAATTATATGAGTCGTGATGGCAATTATGCAATCAGCAGCGTTCTCTTCTGATTTCGTGACAGCAGATGAGATATGAGCAGTCACATCACTGACTCACATGCTCGCCGGACCATCTGATCAACCGTTTCTATAACGACCAGCAAGCACGTCTAAATATGAACTTGGACCAATTTCTATCGGGCTCTCTTGATATGATTCATAGCTGCATGACCACAACAGAGCTCTAAAATAATAATTAATAATCTTGCATAAGAATTCACATAGTGTGAAACACGTTTAACGCTGTTTGCAGGTTAAATGGGCACAAAAAACAAAAAAACAAATAGACTTGCTAAATAAGCCAGCAACTATAGGCGTCGATCCCGTGGATGTTCACTGAAAAGCACAAGATATTCTTCATTCATTTCAACTAATCAAAAAATCGATTGAGATTCGGGAAGCTCTCTGATTGGTGGATCTCACATCGGGTCCTGACGGGTCAGAATGCAAACAATTCTACCATTATATTCAGCATTCCAACATGACAACCAGACACAAAAGCTTGATTTTTCAGTTATTTTTTTAGTTTGCGTGTGAATGTATATTATTGTACATTTACATTCATCTTTAAAATGAAATAAAAATTATTAAAAAAATAAATAAAATAATAATAATAATAATAAAAAATAAAATAAAAAACATATGTATGTATGTCTGTCTGTATGTATATATATATACACACACACACACAAAATGTTATTGTTATTTTTGTGTACTTGAAAATATTTTTTATTAATCTTTCAAATTATAAAAAATGTATTTCTATTACAAATTTTATTTACATTTAAATATGTAAAATATCTTTAAATAAATATATCATATATAAACTATAAACATTTATATATACCATAAATTGTCATGGTTTATATAATAATCTGCATCATATAAAAACTATATCTCAAAACAGATAAATAGAAATGTTAAAATTGAATATCTGATCATTTTTTAATTATATATATATATATATATATATATATATATATATATATATATATATATATTATTTTATATCATGTATTTTAAGATATTTTAGTATATATATATACTAAAATATCTTAAAATACATTATATAAAATAATATATATATATATATATATATATATATATATATATATATATATATATATATATACATATACATACATATACTAAAATATCTTAAAATACATTATATAAAATATATAAATTATTTGTCTTTTTTTAAAGATTAAACAGACATTATATAAAATTAAAGTCTTTTTATTTAATTAATTCTATACACACACACACACACACACACACACACACACACACACACACACACACACACACATATATATATATATGTATATACAGTGCTATGCATAAGTGAATACACCCATGCTAAAGTTGACTAAAAAGAGGAATAAAAAATCATATTTTGGAAATTGAACTTAATGCCTTAATTTAAAAAATTAGGAAAAATCCAACCTTTAAGGATACCAATTTTCTTTGTGAATGAATAATGTATCGTAAATAAATAAATGTTCTTCCTTAAAATACATGGTGCATAAGTGAGTACACCCCTATGTTAAATTCCCATAGAGGCAGGCAAATTTTTATTTTTAAGTTTTTTTTTTTGTTTTTTTTTTAGGATACTATGCATCCTGATAAAGTTCCCTTGGCCTTTGGAATTAAAATAGCCCCACATCATCACATAGCCTTCACCATACCTAGAGAATGGCATGGGGTACTTTCCATAAGATCATCTCTCAATGCAAATCAAACTAGCTTTTAGGCTAACTGAAATAAAATCATGCCAATCTCTAGGTATGGTGAAGGCTATGTGATGATGTGGGGCTATTTTAATTCCAAAGGCCAAGGGAACTTTATCAGGATGCATAGTATCCTAAATACTTAAAAATAAAAATCTGCCTGCCTCTATGGGAATTTAACATAGGGGTGTACTCACTTATGCACCATGTATTTTAAGGAAGAACATTTATTTATTTACGATACATTATTCATTCACAAAGAAAATTGGTGTCCTTAAAGGTTGGATTTTTCCTAATTTTTTAAATTAAGGCATTAAGTTCAATTTCCAAAATATGATTTTTTATTCCTCTTTTTAGTCAACTTTAGCATGGGTGTATTCACTTATGCATTGCACTGTATATATTAATGTGTCCTGCAAATCTTTCTTATGAATGAAAAAACTCTGCACTAACTGTATGAAATATCTGAACAACTGTGTATAAATGTCATCAAGATATTTTCAAGTCCCAGCTTTGTCCAGTTTCCATTTACCACTGCGCCGTGCTGGAACAATTATTATTTGCTTGCCCAGCTTATTTCCAGTACCAACTTGGACCGTGTTCGCCATGCAGCAAAGGACTCTCGGCCAAAAGTAAGTGGAGATCTGTCGCCACTGAATGGCAGGAAATGACCTTAAGAGAGCTTATCCTGAGTAACAGTAACTTAACACAATATGAGGCATTTCTGAACCGGTAAACGGCCATATTTTTCCGAGCGGACACTTAAAACTGTTTATTTTCCAACCTGTTTCGAAGTGGCCACCGAGTTCAACTGTTATTGTGAAGTAGACCAGCTGAACTCTCTCAGGCCAAAAAAATCGGAAAAGAATCCAAAATACGCCCACAGATTGATAGCCATAAAAACACACCCCACCGCGAGTACCGATGGAGGGCTGTAACCTCGCTGTGTTGAGACAGCTGCTCCGATGACTCGGGCTCTCAACAGGTTGCGTGATTCATCTTGTGAGTCAGGACTCGAGACTTCATCTCCATCCGTGTGTGTGATTCACCCACGGCCATTCATTTACATGGCTGTCCAAAGCGAAGCAGCCAAAGGAACAAAACCAGGAGTCACGTAGAGCGTGAGATAGTCTTTTCACAGCGGTGGTGGACAGTAACCTGCTGTAAATGGCTTTGCTTATTGTCTTTACTCTGCTCTTTGTAGGGAAGCCTGTGAATGAAGCTTTTGTTCACTAGCCGATTATTGATGCAACGCCAGGGAAGAAATGTGGGATTTCCATGGCATTAGAGAGCATCTGATTGGGCGAAACTTTGCATTCGCCCCTATTTGGTTCATTTTCCCAGAAGACAACATTTTAAGTGTGTATATCTGAGTAAAGTTTATTTTTTCAACTTTAAGTTTCAAGGTCATGTAGTGTACTTCTCAAAGTTCTCGAATGCTGCCTTCTTTGACGTGAGAAAAAAAACACGTTTGCTCGGTAAATTTGAAAAACATTCAATTAGTGCTACAACGGCAGCAGAAAGGCTAGAGAGAGAGTTCATGTTTTACTTTTCAATTACAATTAATGAGCACTTGGCTCTGACCCCTCGTGTCAGTGCTGAAAGTTTGGTTTGTTTCGGCACAGTCCTCCTTCCAGCTGCCCAGCCTGAAATTGAATAATCTGCTTTTGTCACATGACTTAAGGCACCAGACCACAACAACTTTATCTGAGATTTTTACATAAATACTGTTCTTGAATTACATATTCTGTCTCTGGTTGTTTTCGTATGGTTTCTAACGTTTATAAAATTCAAAAGGTTAACTAAGAGTAATGGCAAACAGCATATTTAACCACCCAGAAATCTCCACAGACCCATTTCTGTAAACAAAAAGTTCACACAAAAAAATCAGTTCAAGTTTTAAAAGTAAAAAATGACAGTTTTTTTTATATATATATCTTTTTATATAGAATTATTTCTTTATTTTGTTTGTTATTATTATTAAAATATCTTACACATTTACACACACACACATTTACACACACACACACACACACATAATATAATATATAGCACGGGTATATTTGTGGAAATAGCCAACAATACATTGTATGGGTCAAAATTATTATTTTTCTTTTATGCCAAAAATCTTTAGGATATTAAGTAAAGATCATGTTCTATGAAGATATTTTGTAAATTTCCTACCGTAAATATATAAAACATTTATTTTGTGAGTGAATGCTGCATAATCGTGAACATAAATGAACAACTTTAAAGGTGATTTTCTCAATGTTTCGATTTTTTTGCACCCTCGGTCAAATATTGTCCAATCGTAACAAACCATACATCAATGGAAAGCTTATTTATCTAGCTTTCAGGTGATGTATAAATCTCAATTTCAGAAAATTGACCCATGTGACTGGTTTTGTGGTCCAGGGTCATTCAAAATCAATTATGCACATTTTATATAATATAAATTATTTATTGTGCATAATATATTATTATTATTATTAAAATATAATACTTATTCAGAAAATGATGTTAGCATTTTATCTAATAATTTATTTCAAGTATTTTATTATATGTGCGTAATATACATACACAAATATATAATATTAAAATAAATATAAAATAATAAATATAATTTAAATGTATAGATATTTAAATATGAATTAGTATATATATATATATATATATATAGTTTAATTTTCAAGTTTCTTTTAATATCATATATTTGTGTATAATAAGTATATATTTGGCTAATAAAATTACAATGCATATTGCGCTCATGACCTGACTGAAACTGCGGTACAAAGAACCTCATGTAATACAATTATTATTATTATTTTAAATATTCTAAAGTATCAAATCAACATTAAAATTACTATTCCAAATATGTATGAGTTTTTGACAAATAGTCAAGAATGTTTTTTTTATATATTTTTTATTTAACCGTAGAGCTTCTCAAACTGAGGGTCACAAGTGCTATTAATGGAAAAGTATATCAGCAAATGTTGGGGTGTCCAACAGAAGAAGCAGCTCTCTTATTCTTCAGTCAATCCTAATAGAGCGACCCTAACCAGAGTCTTTGTGTCTGTACCATTCCAGGCGTTAGTCAAAACCTTGGCCTCCAAACAGGCTTCAGTCACACCCTCCCTGGCTGTGGAAAGCAGTCTCAGAACTTTGACTGGTTCAGTCTGGTTCCTCTTGCCACCAACCGTTCAGCACCTCCCTGTGCTAGTCTGGACGTGTGTGTGTGTGAGTGTGAGTGTGTGTGTGACAAAATCCCGACATGCATCTAGCGCACAAAAGCCACGGCACTCCTCCAGTGAGTCACACAAACCTCTCGGGCCTCTGGATTATGGTGCATGCGGTGAGGTACCCGTGCATATTTGACTGTATTATGGCTTTGCTATTGAAACGCAGAATGTCAACACAATCGTAAGAAGAATTGGCTGATTTGACAGGCTGTCATTTAAACAAACGCTCCGATCCGCCACACCCAGCCCCAAACACAATTGCAAAGATCACTAGGAGGAAGTCTCTTTATGATCAAAGTGTTTTAGGCATTGGTTTCCAGCTTCCGATAGAGAGGGAGAGAGAGCGAGCTGGGCGGATCGGAGCAGTTCCTCTTCACGTGGCCTGAGGGTGAAGGGTATTAGGGGAGAGGTGAGCGACAACTGTTGCTCCGGGTTACTGAGTAACCAGGGCGATTGCCTCCCTCTTAAAGGCCTCTCCGATGGCGCTTCTGGAGCGTCCCTACCCATCCTCCTCTTCTAACCCCCAGCCTTCAGGTCTTTCCTTAAACCCAGTTAGTCAACACCCTACTGAGTGCTCTTCTAAGCTAATGACCAAAGAAACAGGTTGTGTGCTAAATGATCCTGTATTAAGTTGGGAAATGGATCTATTTTCCCTTTCCTTCTGTTTTGTCATCTTTGCTCTGGTTATTTGCTGACCTTGACACCCACAAGACGCAGCACAACACCGTACCTGCTGTCATGACCCCGTGATGCAGATCTACTGTTGACTTCTGTGTGACAATGCTTGGATCTGTTTTTCAGACAGAGCAGGATGAATGGAGCCTTTTACTGTTTTTGTTCTGTGGTGGTAGTTATTGTTGTAATGACTGTGACAGTCTCTTAAAGGTGCACTGTATCTTTTTTTTTTTTTTTTTTTTTTTTTTTAAATGAACAAAATATAAATGAGACAATACATCATCAGTCCTTCTTCCAAACCGTGTTTTTGTCTTACCCACTATGGTAAGACTATTACAGTGTTTATATTTTATACCTTTCGTGATGGGTTTCGTTTTAGTAGTTTTGAGAAAGAAACATATTTATCTGCACAGTCACACAGAGCCAAAGCACAACCAAAACAATGTTCTTCTGCAAAATACATGCAGTTTTTTTTTTTTAATTGCTAGAGGGCCTAAATTCTTCTTTGAAAACATAAAAATGGTTGAAAAAGGAACAGATTTTAAAAATCTTATTTAATTATTAAAAATAAAATTTCTCTTTTAAACAGTCTTTTCAAATATTTTATTTTAAAAAAAAGTTTAAAAAAATACTGTTTTTAAATTATATATTTAAAAAGTATTTTTAAAAACACTTTTGTAGAAAGAACCACAATCGATTAATTATAGTATTTTTAATCTTATTGAAAAATAACGGCTATAGTTAAAAGGGGCATTTTTTATTGATTTATATTTAAAATATATGTAAAAAAAAAAAAAAAAAAAAGTAGAAAAAGGCACAATCTTAAAAAAAATAATTATAGCCAGAAGTACATTTTTAAATGTATATTTAAAAATAAAATCTTTAAATCTTTAAAATCCCTTTTTTATTAAAAATAAAAACTACAGTCGAAAGAGGCATTTTTTTCATTAATAATTGGAATTTATTTTAAAATAAAAAAATTGTACAAAGAACCACACTCTTTTAATACTTTTTTTTCTGTTTTATTTAAAATATCTAAAATATAGTTGAAAGTGGAATTTTTATAAGTTTTTTAAATAAACAAAAAATGCAGATTTCTTTATTTCTTGAAATATTATCAGATATATATATATATAGATAGTCACGCTCCTACTCATAATGAATAACTATAAACCAATTAGTGAGTGTTAAGGTGAAAGTCACTGTCAACATGATGGTTTAACACTGCCAGACATAAAGTCATGAATGAGTAACACGACTCCACCCGACTCTACTATCAGCTCTCTGATGTAGTACACCATGTTATCATGACTCGGGCCAACAGAGATTACGCTCTCCAAACTGAATATTTACAACTGTGTCACCGCTTTCCTGCCACTTTTAACAACAACAAAAACAAGGACAGCATCACAGAGCGAAAAAAAAAAGAAAAAAGAAACACAACAATGAGCCAGAAACAGGGTCTGAAGTGGCACTATTTGGAAATTATGTAAGCAGTTTTGTAAAGGTTCCAGGAATCCGGACAAAGTGTTCACATTAGCTAAGCAAACACATGTCTTTGGCATTGAGAGGAAAAGATTTGCGCAACAGGGCATCGCTGGCATGTTTGGTACAGTAAAAGGATTTTGGGGCACTGAGAGGGAGAACAGTGAGATTATGCATATATTTTATCAACATTGTACCAGATGTTTCTCCTAAAATCCCTTTTGAAAAGAAATAAAAGTGCAACCGAGACAAAAGGCACAACTGTTGACGTACAGCAAGAGTATAGAGCTGTTAAATCAATTCAAGTTTATTTGTAAAGTGCTTTACACAATACATATTTCAAATAGCTTTACACAAAAAGCTTGTTTTAATGTTACAATTTAGGAAGTATTCTCTTATTAAATAAGTGAGTCAAAGTAATGTTCATATGGCAGTAATACACAGCTTTAATATAATGGGGCCCTATCTTGCACCCAGCGCAATTGACTTTGTACACCGACGCATGTATCATTCCTATTTTGCACCCGCGCAAAGCGCGCTTTTCCCTCCACAGAAGCACGTCGCTAAACTAGGGAATGAACTTGCGCTCCCTGGGCGGTTCAGCGCAAAAAAGGAGTCGTGTTCCGGCGCAAACGTTCCTTCATGCTATTTTGCAGGTTTAGAAAACAATTGCGCCACTAACCAGGAAAAAATAGTTTAAAGTCAGTGGCGCGTTGCGCATGTTATTCATATGCTATTTTAAGGGCGCATGCTTGGCCATAATCAATGTAGCGTGTGCACAACGCGCATACACTTTGATTCTCTCATCTACACAGAAGCAGCAGTTTTCATTTTTGCAAATCATACATTATTATGATAGATAGATAGATAGATAGATAGATAGATAGATAGATAGATAGATAGATAGATAGATAGATAATTTATTATAAAAGCATACATCTAGCTTACACATTTACCCAAATTATCATACTCCTTTTTAATCGAAGTTAATTTGGGTGGGTTTCTCCATCCCCAACGTCCCTGACGAGAGCGTTGCTCTCCTTGGCTGTGAACCGCTCCTGGCGCGCGTCTGGCAAATCCGCCGTTATAATAGGAATCCGCTTTAGAACAAAGCGCGTCTGCTCTTAAAGGGAATGTGAGATGACGCTCTGATTGGTTTATTTCACGTTACGCCCAAACCACACCTATGAATAATGAAGCTACTTCAGACCAACCCATTTTAGATTTGCGCCTGGCGCAAGAGTCATTTATCCCGCTGGGAAAATAGCAACAGCGCCAAGACCCGCCCACAAAGTTACTTGCGCTTTGCGCTTTGACACTTGCGTTTCAGATCGTTAAAATAGGGCCCAATATGTTATGTGGTTAGTTAACATCATGAAATTAAATCAGGGCAACTATAACTTGTGCTCGTAATGATTACAAAATAAGGATAATATTCAGTGTAAGGATGATATCGGATTGTATGTTGATCCAAAGTTGCCGTCGTCTGAAGGCCTGATATACTCAAAGCGAGGTTCTTTTTTGTTCTTCGTTTAGGGGTTAAAAAGAAGTTGGAAACACCTTTGCGGTTTACTGTTAATGAACATCCAGACGCTGTTCACGCTGCTGAGAGCGACGTTTAGATAAATATATAAGCATGTGCTGCGTGCTTTCCTCTCAATAACAAAAAACAAAAATGACAGCAGTGAGAAAACAGCAGTTAAGAAAGTATCTGATCATAGCGATGTGGATGTGTTTGCACCAGCTCTGCAATTCGCCAAGTTACATCACTTTTATTCATATGGCACTTTATAGGTCTACAAAAGTTTGCTTTACAGTATTAAAGATGAAAAAACAGTGTCAGTGATGCTTTCATTAGAATTACACTCCAATTTCTACTATAAAGCGGCTCTCCAATGTGTTTATGCTTATACCCGCGTCTGACCTCGACGAACTAAACAAAAAGAATGAACCGGAGAAGATTTCCACGTCAAAGAAGGCGGAGCCTCAGAGCCACACCCACCTATTACATCATCGTCAGAGGTGTTTACCAGCCAGAGTTAACGTTTCTGGAAAGTTCGCTTTGGCAAGCTGTTTCGAACTCCCAAAACAAACTTGGTTTTGGCCTGATTTTGTTTGAAACGACATTACACCAGTTCGTTCTTCAAATTTCGCTTAAAGTATATCAGGGCCTTGAAGCTGCAATTGTCAGGTCGGCTGAAATCATCACAACATTAAATTATTGTGCATAGCATAAATAATTTGATGAGAAACGTTTAAAGTGTAACTTCGCCGATTTTCACCTTGCTTTGTATTGTTACAATGTCGGTAGTATATGTAAATTACCAATGTTTGCTTGTCCTCCGTGTTACCTAGACTGAGAAATTCACGTTTATTTGTCAGCAAAAGTTAACCGGAAAGTAGTCTAGCTTAGCCAGACCTTCAGACTGACGGCAGAAGGTCTGGACTCTTTTCTTGGCCAAGGACCGTCCAATAGGACGTTTGACTGACATACAACGCAACCAATCACAGATCGTTTTGTTCCGGGTCATGTTTAGGGGCGTAGCAATATAATGTCAATGTCCCTACAATAACAGACCGGCGTGCATCTAATAAATTATTATTCAAGGATGTTGTGCAAGTTTACTGCAACAATGGAACTTGACACACTTGAAAAAATTCAGCGTTTAATTGATCCTGGTAAGCGCTCATTGTCACAGTTGTAAACATGACGGCTTTCTTCTTCCACGAGGGGTTATGGCGTCACTCAACGCGACACACACGTCTCCCGGACATCCTGTAGAATTCAACCAATCAGATCGCGACTTTGAAACTCCTGAAGTGTTTCCAGAAAAGTGTACCATATGCATCAGACGTTCAGCCAACGGCCCGTGGGCGTGACGTCTAAGCCTGAGACTAACCGGAAAGTAACTCTTTGATTTCTTGCACCGGGAACAATACAAGTCGACACATTATGACAAAAAGTTTGCTGAGAAGTATATCCAACTAAAGCAAGGCGGTATATATCTCTGGTAAGTGTATCCATAGCAGACTGGTGGGAGTGGCTTTGGATGACAACATGCCCAGTGCATTATGGGTGTTCCTACCTATTTAGCAAAAGGAAAGACAACAGCCTTTTTCTCTGTTTTCTCAAGTCAGGTAGCCCCAATTTCTCAGAAGAAAGCAGGAGATCTCATTGCTGTCTAGAAACAACTGAGAATAAAGAAAACTAATTTAGAATCTTTATTTCCAACAGGAGAGGAACATTTTATTGCTCTTTCATATCGTAAATGTCAGATGAACTCATTTTTGCTCATAAGTATCATCTTAGTCTCAACTGTGACTCCTAAAATACTTTGCGTGGATAAAAATAGAGACAAATTAAAGACAAAGATATCATTTGTTTCATTCACGTATCATCTTTGTTTAAAATGTTTCTCCTAAAAACCCTGAAAAATGACTGTACAAATTAGACTATAGAGAATAGAGCTATGAATAATCTCCACTTGCTTTTCATATAATGTCATTGCCATCTAGGATATCCAATTGCGATATTAAAGGGATCTAATTTGTGATTCTAATGCATTTACCCATTTATAAGTGCTAACTGTGCAAACATGTATTTTCCCCAATGCAAAACTAGAGTATCTATTTTTGTCCTCAAATTAAAGGGAGATTGAAAACTGCAGTATAATATTGACGTGGCACTGAACGGTCCAAATTAGTTTGAGAGTGTTATAAAAAGTTCCACTCCCAGTTAGAGTGTCAGAAATGCAGGCAGTGTTTTTTACAGCTCTTTAGAGTTGGTCCAACCATGAGCGTCTGGCTCTCTGACAGAGCAATGAATAACCACATGAAGAAGAGAAGAGACCCCTCGCGCTCGGCTGAGCTGCGTGCTAGAATCACTGGGACACTGTGTCTCATGTGTTTCATGTTACGTTAGATAATCCCTTTCTCGCTCTCTTTCACACAGATGCCATTCACTATGATAATGAAGGGTAAAAGTCTCTTTAAAGTCAAACACTGCAGTTCTTCAAGAGCACAGGGCTGATTCATTACTGGTCTACTTTAATGTCTACTGTGGTAACAGTCCAGAGAGAATGTGATATAGACATGGAGTGGGTCCTTTTGACAATGACCACCTAGAACCACCAAAACACCTTAGCGTCAGCGTGGCAATCAGATAGCATTCATCAGAACACCTTAGAAACCACATAGGAAGATCCTGGCAACCACTCACAACTTATCACTGTGTCGGTGAAAATCACATTTATGCACATTTCTTTTTTAAACCAAAACAAAACACAAAACCGAACCCTGAACCCTGAACCCTGAACCAAAACAAAACCCTAACACAAAACACTGAACCAAAACAAAACACAAAACCCTAGCACAAACCAAAACACAAAACCCTAAAACATAACACAAAACCGTAACACAAAACAAAGGAGAACCCTAAACCAAAACAAAACCCTAAAACAAAACCCTAACACAAAATAAAATAAAACCCTAAACCAAAACAAAACACAAAACCCTAAACCAAAACAAAACACAAAACCCTAAACCAAAAAACAAAACAAAACTAAACACAGAACCCTAAACCAAAACTAAACACAAAACCCTAAACCAAAACTAAACACAAAACCCTAAACCAAAACAAAACACAAAACCCTAAACCAAAACTAAACACAAAACCCTAAACCAAAACTAAACACAAAACCCTAAACCAAAACAAAACACAAAACCGAACCCTGAACCAAAACAAAACACAAAACCCTAACACAAAACACTGAACCAAAACAAAACACAAAACCCCAACACAAAACAGATCCCTGAAACAAAACAAAAAACCCTAGCACAAACCAAAACACAAAACCCTAGCACAAACCAAAACACAAAACCCTAAAACATAACACAAAACCGTAACACAAAACAAAGGAGAACCCTAAACCAAAACAAAACCCTAAAACAAAACCCTAACACAAAATAAAATAAAACCCTAAACCAAAACAAAACACAAACCCTAAAAGAAAACACAAAACCCTAAACCAAAAAACAAAACAAAACTAAACACAAACCCTAAACCAAAACAAAACACAAAACCCTAAACCAAAACTAAACACAAAACCCTAAACCAAAACTAAACACAAAACCCTTAACCAAAACTAAACACAAAACCCTAAACCAAAACAAAACACAAAACCCTAAACCAAAACAAAACACAAAACCCTAAACCAAAACTAAACACAAAACCCTAAACCAAAACTAAACACAAAACCCTAAACCAAAACTAAACACAAAACCCTTAACCAAAACTAAACACAAAACCCTAAACCAAAACTAAACACAAAACCCTAAACCAAAACAAAACACAAAACCCTAAACCAAAACAAAACACAAAACCCTAAACCAAAACTAAACACAAAACCCTAAACCAAAACAAAACACAAAACCCTAAACCAAAACAAAACACAAAACCCTAAACCAAAACAAAACCCTAAACCAAAACTAAACACAAAACCCTAAACCAAAACTAAACACAAAACCCTAAACCAAAACTAAACACAAAACCCTAAACCAAAACTAAACACAAAACCCTTAACCAAAACTAAACACAAAACCCTTAACCAAAACTAAACACAAAACCCTAAACCAAAACAAAACACAAAACCCTAAACCAAAACAAAACACAAAACCCTAAACCAAAACAAAACCCTAAACCAAAACTAAACACAAAACCCTAAACACAAAACCCTAAACCAAAACAAAACACAAAACCCTAAACCAAAACAAAACACAAAACCCTAAACCAAAACAAAACCCTAAACCAAAACTAAACACAAAACCCTAAACCAAAACTAAACACAAAACCCTAAACCAAAACAAAACACAAAACCCTTAACCAAAACTAAACACAAAACCCTAAACCAAAACAAAACACAAAACCCTAAACCAAAACTAAACACAAAACCCTAAACCAAAACTAAACACAAAACCCTTAACCAAAACTAAACACAAAACCCTAAACCAAAACAAAACACAAAACCCTAAACCAAAACAAAACACAAAACCCTAAACCAAAACAAAACCCTAAACCAAAACTAAACACAAAACCCTAAACACAAAACCCTAAACCAAAACAAAACACAAAACCCTAAACCAAAACAAAACACAAAACCCTAAACCAAAACAAAACCCTAAACCAAAACTAAACACAAAACCCTAAACCAAAACTAAACACAAAACCCTAAACCAAAACTAAACACAAAACCCTTAACCAAAACTAAACACAAAACCCTAAACCAAAACTAAACACAAAACCCTAAACCAAAACAAAACACAAAACCCTAAACCAAAACAAAACCCTAAACCAAAACAAAACACAAAACCCTGACTCATTTTCCATCACAAAATTTTAGTAAACCTGCATGATTTGCTCTAGTGAACCTCCTATGGATTTTACTTAAAAAGGTAGATTAATGACAATAATGAAAATTTGAATTAATTGTAAATGTAATATCATGTTATGTAATTAAACAATTTCAAGTTCAGATAGTCAAAACATTTCCATTGTTTCTGGTTTAACTAATATTTTACAAAAACAGACCTACGATTAACTCAGCACTGCCATCAAAACTGCTGGCCTCATAGGACATTTCGTGAATAATCCTAACTTTCCTCATTAACTGAAACAGGCAGTAACAAGCGTGTATATTACATAACACTCATTCTGATTTGATGAATGTAAAGGGGAGGAGACAGGTGCAAAGATTAACCAGACAATAGCAGTCGAGGAATTTGGCTGCAATAGTGAATTCCTGCAGAAAATTGTCTCGGGCACTTTAGAAAAAGCAAAAAAAAAAAAAAAAAACGAGGGTGAACAAGGAGTAATGCATAAATCTATTGCTGGAGATTGAACTTAACTCGGATATCACCTTGGAAAACAGATCAGCATGATTGACACGCTGCTAGACTGGATGCCTTTCACTTTAAGTGAGTTAGATATGCAACAGATCAAGATAGGAATAGGATTCAGTCAGAGGAATGTGTCTGACATCATGCAGAGCTCGTGGCAGCACTGGACAAAGTCCAACAACACTCATTGATTCAACCACTGCTTCCCATCGAATAGCTTTATCACATCGGATTGAACTTCCAAAATCAGCTTGACCCAAATCTCGACTCTCATGCGCCATCCTGATTTGCATTCTATTCATGTGAGGAAAGAACGAACAGGAGGGTGTGTGGCTAAAGGCGCTCATTTATGACGTTTCAGAACATCACAAATATCTGACCTGATATATCATTTTAAACTATTTTAATTACATGCACTGAATGAAAAAGGTCATTATTTCAATTTCTGGCAAAACCAGCAATGCAAGTTTGAGAGGTGGCGCCCTGACAAATCTCGCAAGAATCACGACTTGCTTTACGGCACGACGTCACATACTGTGAAGCTGAGTTCACAATACTGTGAAGCTGCTTTGATACAATCTGTATTGTGAAAAGCGCTATATAAATAAACTTGACTTGACATACATGAACAACATATGAAGCAGCCTCAATGGAAGACACTAGTACACATTTCAGACGTGAATCATGGCAGAGTCGACGAAGAAAACGAAGAAAGCGCGGTCGGAAGAGTGCAGAGACGGCTCTGCGTGAGTGGTATTTACGACAGTAACGTTAAATACAAGTACTCCACAGCGACTCTAGGGGGCGCTGTTTGAGAAAAATGGAAACTGCATAGTGTGCCTTTTTGTTGTCATATAAGTAATCATTTAAATGGTGGCTGTAATAATAACTTTAAATAATTTTTTCAGACATTGACAGAATTAGATTTATTCAAACTTTAAAAAAAATTATAATAAAAGTAAATAAAAATAAATAAAAAATAAAAGCACACTTTATTTTAGTGTCCTTGTCACACGTTACATGTAGTTAAAGATGTGGAATTACATGCAACTAACCCTAAACCAACCCCTATTCCTAACCCTAACCCTATAGTAAGTACATGTAGTAAATTATTACTGGCAAGGAAACAGTTAACCCTACAAACGACTCATTGCAACTTCCAATTTAAAATGATTGCATCAGATATGGTCTTAGAACACACTCAAAAGTATGTACTTTCCTAACGCCTACAAAGTACTTTTAGTGCATACTAGGATGAAAGTAGGACTAAAGGACAAGTAGGACGAAAGGGCAAACGCAGGGCATTTCTGGTTAGAACATACAGAGAAATGGTCGTATGGACGGATGGACGGATGGATGGACATGTCAGCTGTGTGCGCTGAAGTGTTAACCCTAATGGTTCCTCTTACACCTGCTCATGGAACACAACACCTGTTGCACACCGGCGCGGCCGCCATATAACACGTGCTAATGGGAAGGTACGAGCGTGTGTGAGTCTAGTTAAACACGGCCATGTGCTTCATTGCACACTGATACATGCACAAACCCAAACCACCAGCTGGTGTAATACTCATTAACCCAGAACACTTTCTCTGACATGAGCGGGTATAAATGTTTATAACACAGTTAGATACTTTTTACGAACCTTTTAGCGGGGTCTTGGAGCAAAGGTGTAAAATAATAACTGATAACAGGCGGCCAATCAAAAGAGTCCTGTTCGAAGGTGGTATTTGTGTACTTGAGTTGGAGTCAAGACCAGACCCTTCAAAACTTAGACCAATATTAGAGCCAGACTCAGGCTAAAGGCCGTTCACACCAAGGATGGTTACTACAACGATAATTTTGATAATCATTATAATTCTATGGGAATAGGAAAGTTCACAGCACAACTAACCAATCAGAATCCAGTAGTGCACGCTTATAATAAACAGAACCTTATCATGCCCTGATGTGGACGCTAATATAGTTATCGTTCTTGGTGTGAACGGGCCTTAATACAAGACCAGCCGCACTCTCCAGTCCAGATCCAGACAAGACCCTCTAAGTCCCAAAACCAAAACCAAAACCAGACCATCACAGACTAGACCAGTACCTGACCCTCCAGAACCTAGACCAAATCCAGACCTTGCAGACAATATGAGAATATTTTGCTGAATAGTTTGCTGATATTATGTAAAAAAAATAAAAATAATAATAATTATGCAAAGCATTTATCGTTTGAATTTTATAATAAAACTGCCATAATTTGAAAGCTGAGACTTTATCAAAAAATAACATAAAAAAAGGAATTCAAGTTCTTTGCTTACAATTTTCTCCACAAATGACCAATATTATTTTAGTTTTATTTATATGCAATTATAGTGTTTATTAATATTTTGAGTTTATCTTTTATTTTCACATTTGAAGTTTTAAATATATTTTTTATTCAAGTTTTAGTAATTTAAAAAAAAATGTATTCTAATTTCAGTTAAGTAATTTTAGTACTTCAATTTAAAGGGGACGTCTAATGCTATCCGACTTTTTCCCAACTCGTTTTTTTTTTAGGGAAACATAACCTTGTTCAGCTTCCCAAAGAACTCAGCGTTAAGGGAACAGTGGATGCAGTTTGTTTTTCCGGGGCAGCAACGGAGTTGTGCAAGTGTGTTTTTTGTTCTCTGCATTTTGGTGACGAATGTTTTATAAACAAGGCCCAGTTCGACGCTGGATTTGCAGATTGTCTGAAACTGAAAGATGGAGTGGTCCAAGCAATAAAAGATCCCGGTCATGAGGGGATCCCGGTCAACTTCATCAAATGTCTGTTTTGTTTATTTTTAACTCTTTACAGCACATTGGTCAACGGTACTTGTGTTTGATTGTGCTTTATAAATAAATTTTATTGAATTATGTTGGAAATCAGCACGCAAGTGCATATAATGTAAACAACACAAACAAATTAAATGTTTTCCAGGGATAATGCAATGATGTGTTGTGTGTGTTTAAATACATTTGTATCAAAATCTCTATCTTTTATTAGAGATCGGGCATATGATGTTCGCCTGGTGGATGACAAATTGGGCAAAAAATCCCATAGACTTATCATAGCAAAGAATTTGGCGAGTCATAGCGAGGATTTCGTAGAAACATGTGGGTTACCACATTTAAAGAGGCTGGCAGGCTCTGTAAGAACATACCTCACAATGGGGTGTAAGTTGTACCCCTGGGGGGCAAGAGCTGGCCAAAGTTGCCCCATAGACATACTATGATGAAGGGACGGCCCATGAAACCGGGATTGTGCATACGTGTTTATCCTACTAATGGTAACTTGCATAGGAATTTATATTGAACATAACTCTGGACAACAGTGTCATAGAGACAGGGGGTGGTCTCTCAGGATCACCATGAAGCTACCAAGCCACGACTTAGCAACCATTTAGAGCACCCTAGCAATAAGTTCCATAGACTTCCACTGAGAGAGGTCAAAGGGATATATTTGAATAGAAGCATAATAGAAACATGAGGGTGGGCTCATTTGACTCGGGTGAGTAAACACCCAGTCACGAATCACTTTCAATACTTCCTATACACTTTCAATACACCCTTGCAACCATTGCCGAGCACCCTAGCAACCCAAACCCAAAGAGGGATATCTTCAAATCCGAATGTCATAGAGGGATTGCATTTGGTTTATATCATTCATACTGACAAGCAGCCTTTGGAGTTTCATCATTGGCAGCTGTCAAACTACTCCCTAGCAACCACACAGTACCCTAGCAACCATTTAGCAAGACCTATATCTCTGCATCAGAACATAGTAGAGACATGGTGGTTGGCTCCTTTGACTAATGCTAGCAAACAGGACTTTTGAGGACTACAGAACATAAGGGCAGTCTGAGGAGGCTATAGCTGAAGTCGGTCAAAAGTACACCATCAACACCTTCGATATGGGCGTGTGCATGAGGGCTCTACCACTTCTCTGGAAGTTCAGGGAGAAGTACAAGCACCTCCTAGTCCTCCCAGGCCAGTTCCATACTGCCATGCACTACCTCGGCATGATCACTAACCATAATTACCATGGTTCAGGCTATGTTGAGATCGTCCCTGAGGCTCAGCTGGACACAAGTGGCTGCCTGAAGAGTGTGCTAAGGGGAAAGGCATACTCCAAGGCCCTCTTCTGCCTCAAGACCGTCTGTGAGGCACTGGAGTGGCTGCTGCCGGTTTCATTGAGGAAGAGGGTGTCCAGCTCACTCCTGAGGCTCTGCTCAACCTCATCAAGTGACCGACAGAACCTCAACCTTGCTCTTTAAGGTGACTCCACCCTCAACATCATCAGGCATTATCTGGAGTATCAAGACAAGGTCCGCAAGGGTCATCTCGGCAAAACAGCAGTGTTCTGGCTGTCTGTCACAGACCATGGGCGGCTCGTTTTCATGCTACTCTTTTCTGTGAAGACCAACAACCTGGCGCTCTTCCATAAGTGCAATGGAGACATGGTGGACTTGTTCTTTGCATTTGATGGTCAGAACTACTCAAGGTAATTATATTGAACAAAGTTGTAATATTGCATATGATTAATATTGTTAAACTTCAAAGCTTGTATAAAATTCAACACTACAGCATTATTCTCGCTTCATCAGGTACCTGGTCTGGTTTGAGGTCTTCCTCACCAACCTGTAACTGACTTATCCTGGCGCCACAGACCTCATCAAGAAAGGGGGGCATCGAGAGTCCTCGGGTATGTAGCGAGGGTCAAATTATAGAATACTGTAGTAAGTTATAGAGGCAGCTTGGTTTCTGTTGAATGTTAAATCGGAATTGGTCCCATTTGCAGGAGGTCTGCTTGGCATCTTCACCAACTTCCCAGTTCCCCATTTCATGGGCCGTCCCTTCACCATAGTGTGTCTATGGGGCAACTTTGGGCAGCTCTTGCCCCCTAAGGGTACAACTTACACCCCATTGTGAGGTATGTACTTACAGAGCCTGTCAGCCTCTTCAAATGTGGTAGCCCACATGTTTCTATGAAATCCTCGCTCAGAGCTATGACTCGCCAAAGTTTGTTGCAATGTTAAGTCTATGGGATTTTTTTTGCCCAATTTTTCACCCACCAGGCGAACATCGTACACCTTATCACTTATAAAAGATAGAGCACACCTCTCCTCAATAATCCAGGAGCTTGACTGTTTTCGGAAAGAACCGGTACAGCTGTATCTGTGTTTTATAAATCTGATAAAACGTACTCGGTTACTAACGTAACCTCGGTTCTCTCTAGAAGAGGGAACGAGTACTGCGTTTTTTGTAAAAACGCTATGGGAAAAACTCTTTTTTCACGAAATACTGAAGCAAAAAATTATCCTTAATTTTCCATATATGTAAAGCGCGTTGCAGCAGTACACAGCTATGGCGAGACAGCTTTCTCGCTCATTGGCTGTTCTGCGGCAACTGCATAAGCCTATCGAGCGAGGCCTGAAGTGACGTCAGGCCAATGAGGGCGCTCCTTGCCACTTCCCGCCGAGACGGGTGTGGCTAACCTCTATAAAAGGAGCTCGAAAAGGCTGATTCACTTGATTTTCATCGCCGAAGCGAACCAGAGTGAACCGTACGCACGGCAGAGAACGCAGTACTCGTTCCCTCTTCTAGAGAGAACCGAGGTTACGTTAGTAACCGAGTACGTTCTCTTACGAGAGTCCTCTCGTACTGCGTTTTTTGTAAAAACGCTACGGGAACCCCTTGTAAAACGCCGTGCGTGCTGGGATAAAACACCGATCACTGGAAGCTAACCCAGGTATACAGTGCATAATCACCAGATAGACTCACAGAGAGTCTGGGAATAAGGGGGGGGGGGGACCTTAATTCCCTATATTGTAGCGTCCGCAGACGCAAAACATGACCTCACAGAGAGAGTCTAGAGACAAAAGGGGAATCCCTCCGTCCTTATATGGCCGCGTCCGCAGACGCGAATATGACATCACATAGACAGGGTGGGGAACCTGAACTAATGTGGGAAATGTGGGTCTTACACAATTCTGCCCATAAAACAGTCGGTAGCGCGCTGCGCATGCGATTTCAGTGTTCTAGTTAGACAGCTGATTCGACTACACCAATAGTAGCTTAGCCTGCAAGGCGGGAACCTCTAGGTTGTAAAACCTAATAAATGTAGACGGCGAGGCCCAGCCTGCCGCCATACATATGTCCTGTAAGGAAATCCCGCTAGACCAAGCCCACGAAGAGGCGACGCCTCTCGTGGAGTGCGCTCTAACGCCCAACGGGCACTGGAGGCCCTTGACAGTGTAAGCCAGCGCTATGGCGTCAACTATCCATCTGGATAGGCTCTGTTTCGAAACAGCCATTCCCTTGGAACGTTCACTGAACGAGACAAAGAGCTGCTCAGTCTGTCTGAAGACAGCAGAGCGGGACACGTAAGCTCTTAAAGCCCTAATGGGGCAAAGAAAACTTGAGTCCCCTTCCTCACTTGATCCCGGCAGGGCAGACAGGGAGATAACCTGAGCCCGAAACGGCGTGTTGAGGGATTTTGGCACATAACCATGCCTAGGTTTGAGTATGACTTTAGAGTCATTAGGTCCAAACTCTAAGCACGCTGGGCTCACGGAGAGCGCGTGCAGGTCGCCTATGCGCTTCACCGAAGCGAGAGCCATCAAAAACACTGTTTTAAAAGACAAATGTTTGAGGCTAATAGATTGGATAGGCTCGAAAGGGGCACCTTTCATGGCCGCCAAAACCGTAGAAAGGTCCCACATAGGGACTGAAGGAGGTCTGGGAGGATTCAGCCTCCTAGCTCCCCTGAGGAAGCGGATGACTAAATCGTTCCTTCCTAGTGACTGACCTAGCGTTGTTCCAGAGAACGCTGCAATAGCCGCCACATAAACTTTGAGCGTGGAAGGGGATCTGCCCTTATCCAACAGCTCCTGTAGGAAGGAGAGAACCTCCGTCACCTCACAATCGAGGGGTGATAGGCCCCGAGCTGTACACCAGCCGGAGAAAACCGACCACTTCGAGGCATAAAGCCACCTAGTCGACGGTGCTCTAGCCTGAGTGATGGTATTCATCACTCCCTCTGCGAGATCAACGGATATCCGTTGAGCGCCCACACATGAAGGGACCACAACTCCGGGTGTGGGTGCCAAATCGAGCCCCTGGCCTGCGAGAGGAGATCTTTCCTCAATGGCACTGGCCATGGAGCGATGTCTGCTAACTGCATCAGGACTGGAAACCATGCTTGGTTCTTCCAGAACGGTGCTACAAGCAGTACTGAGCATTTTGTTTCCCTGACCCGCTCTAACACCTGAGGCAGGAGGGAGACGGGGGGAAAAGCGTATAGCGGGCAGCGCAGCCACATCCGGGACAGCGCGCTGTCGTTCTTGGAAAAGAACACGGGGCAATGAGCGTTTTCGCGGGACGCGAATAGGTCCACCTCCGCTCTGCCGAATCTCTCCCACAGCAGCCGGACTGTTTGTGGGTGTAGAGACCATTCGCCCAGGGGAATGTTGTTCCTGGACAGTCTGTCTGGGCCCACATTCTGGAGCCCAGGCACATGCACTGCTCTCAGCGAGCGCAAATTGTGCTGAGCCCATGTTAGGAGGCGTTTCGCCAGCCTGTACAGGGATCTGGATCTGAGACCGCCCTGGCGATTTATGTAGGACACCACGGCCGTGTTGTCCGAACGGACTACCTCGTGTTGGTCCTTGATTTGGGGACAAAAACGCGTCAGCGCGTTGTGCACTGCCAGCATTTCCAGGCAGTTGATATGTTGGAGCTTTTCTCGTTCTGACCACAGGCCGAAGAACGGTCTGCCCTCGAGCAGCGCTCCCCATCCCGAGGTGGATGCGTCTGTCGACACCATCTTCACTCTCGAGGAAGTCCCCAGGCTTACACCTGATCGGTACCAGTCGTCCGCCATCCAAGGTATCAGGGCTGCCACACAGCTCTGATTGACCTTGAGACGTAACCGGCCGGACACCCGCGCTCTCAACCAGAACTGCAGAGGGCGCATGCGGAGCAAGCCCAGCTGAAGAACTGGCGATGCTGAGGCCATGAGACCCAGCATCCTTTGAAACTTCCTGAGCGGGGTAGTCGCGCCGCAGCGGAAGGATCTCGCCGCACGCTGAATGTGCAGCACGCGCTGTGGCGACAGCCACGCTGTCATAGACTGTGAGTCCAGAATGGTACCCAGAAACGAAATCGATTGACTGGGGTTCAGCGAACTCTTTGTCCAATTGACCGTGATACCAAGATTCTCGAGGTGATCGAGTAAAATGGTTCTGTGCTCCACGAGCTGTGATCGTGATTGAGCTAGGATCAGCCAGTCATCCAAATAGTTCAGCACTCGCATGCCTCTGAGTCTGAGAGGGGCGAGCGCTGCGTCCATGCACTTCGTAAATGTACGAGGTGCCAGGGACAAGCCGAACGGCAGAACTGTATACTGGTATGTCTGACCCTCGAAGGCGAATCTCAAGTATCGCCTGTGATGTGACGCTATCTGTATTTGAAAATACGCGTCCTTCAGATCTATCGACATAAACCAGTCTCCTCGGCGAATATGCGCGAGGATTTTCCTGGTCGTGAGCATTTTGAAACTGCGTTTCACTAATGCTCTGTTCAGCCGTCTTAGATCCAGTATGGGTCTGATACCACCGTCCTTTTTGGGGACCAGAAAGTATCTGCTGTATAGCCCCCCTTCGCTTTGAGCTTGGGATACATGCTCTATCGCCCCTTTGCTCATCAGTTTTGATATTTCGGCGCGAAGTAGGTGTGCTACTTCTAAAGTCACCGTAGTTTCGACGCGCGCTGTGAAGCGGGGAGGGCGTCGACAAAACTGTAGCGAGAAGCCTCTCTTTATAATGTCTAGCACCCAGACCGAAACCCCTGGAAGCGCTGCCCATGCCTCTGCATGGCTGGCTAAGGGTTGGATGCGAAGCGCGCTCTGTTCGCCGTGCGACAGAGGTGCTTCGGGGCGCAATAACATAGGCGTTACGCCTGTGACATTCGAGGCGGGGAGCGCGCTTAATACAGCGGGCAGAACGCTCGTTCTCGACCCTACTACAGTGCTTAACTGAGTGAGGGAGGGCTGAGAAAGTCTCGTGGGACTCATGCTGTCTGCTAGTAAATGTGGGCGGGAAACGGGCACATTCACTGCTTTGGACGCGCTGCCTGCCTGAGCAGAACGAGCGCGCACAAGTCCCGTTTTTACAGAGAGCCTGCGATCTGTGAGACATAGTGTTCGTGGGCACTGGGAAGTGGGCACTTTTACTATGTTGGAAGCGCAATCGACCTGAGTCGATTTTATGTGCGCGAGCCCTAAGTGTAGGGCTGTGCTTGTGTGTAGGGATGGGCACTGAGGAGTGGGCATCGACACTACATTTATAGCACCATCGGCCGTGGCCGGGACACCAGAAAATACACTCTTTTCGGGATATATCTGGGTAGCCGTAAAAACGGCTTTTGTGTGCAGGCAAGTGGGCAGCTGTGCGGGCTTGCGCTTTGCAGAAAACGCTGGAACAGTCGCAATTCTTGGGGCTGAAACAGCGGCGCGCTGAGAGACCGGCCGCAACGGGACTCACACACCTGCGCTTTCCTAGGCATACTAGGACTTCTTCGGGGCTTCCGGCTTCACTGCAATCCTCGGCCGCGGCCCGCGCTGAGCGGGGCGTCGGTTGCTAGAGCGAGAGTGGGGCCTCGAGCTGCGCTGCTGTCGCTGCTGTGAAGAGGCGGCCGAAGGCGGGGGCTGAGGCTGAGAGCTCCGCGGGGGCTGTTTTTCACGACTCGCTGCAGAACCAGAGCGCTTCGGGAGGAAGTGCTTGAAGGCTTGAGACGCTTTCTGGGCTTCGGTAAATCTCTCTACGAACTCGGAGAGAGAAGATCCGAAGAGGCCAGCGGAAGACAGCGGGGCGTCGAGAAACGCGGTGCGCTCGGAATCAGCCATCTCCGTGAGCGTCAGCCATAAATGCCTCTCAGCAACAGTGGCGGAAGCCATACACCGTCCCATGGCTTGTGCAGCAGACTTGGTAGCGCGGAGGGAGAGATCCGAAGCGCTTCTCAAATCCGCGATGCAGATAGCGTCAGGCCCCATCTCGTCCAGCTTACGGAGGAGATCACCCTGGAATATCTGCAGCGTAGCCATGGTGTGTAGTGCCGACGCAGCCTGCCCAGCGGCGGAGAAAATTCGCGCGAGCAGCGTCGACGTCATGCGGCAGGCTTTGGAAGGCAACACCGGTTTAGTCCGCCGTCCAGCAGAGGGCGGGCAAAGGTGGGTCGCTATCGCCTGTTCCACCGGCGGAAGTGAAAGGTAGCCTCGGTCTTTAGCATTATCCAAGGAGGAAAATGCTGGCGACACAGACGAACGTGTTCGTGCTGAGTAGGGAGCGTTCCAGGCCTTCGCAACTTCTTCGTGAAGCTCAGGAAGAAAAGGAGCGGGCTTTGATTCCGGAGAGGTGCGCTCACCAGGGAGGAAGCTACCATCCAGCCGGGTGCGAGAAGGGAGTTCCGGTGCAGACCACTCGAGGCCGAGGCTCGCCGCGGCCAACGCGAGTACTCGCATGAGCTCCTTCTCGATGCTAGCTCTTGTCGAAGGCCTACGGGCAGGAGGCGCGAGATCCTCGGAGCTCGCCCAGTCCTCGCTGCCTGAAGCTAGCAGAGAGCAGGAATCTTTCTCCCCCGACGCGGCTTCGGAAACAACTTCCTCTGATGAAGCGGCGGCAGACTGCGGGCGCTGAGCATCAGGAAGTGATTCAGGGGAAGCCGGTGAAGCAGGCGGGCGAACCGGCGAGCTTGGTCGGGTTGGAGCGGGTTCCGGGACCCGCTGCGAGCGGCGCTTCTTACGGCGCGGCAGCGCGGCGGGGAGTGCAGGCTCTGAGAAAAATGCCAGGCGAGTCCTCAGAGTCACCATCGGCAGAAGCTCGCAGTGAGGGCAGCCGCCGTCAGCGAGCGCGAGCGCTGCATGATCCTCACCCAAACAGGAGACACAGATGACATGACGGTCTCCCTCGGTGAGTGGGGCTCGGCACGAGCCGCAGGAAGGCATCTTTAGAAAGACGCAGCTCTTTTAGGGGGTGAGTGTTGCAAGGCGAACACACACACACACACAAGAACAATAATAAAGAAAGGATATGGCGTCGGAAAGCGCAGCAGGTACGGCGGTAGAAGGCGGCGTTGGCCAGCGGCTTCGAGGGCTCGTCCCGCTGATGTGCTTGCCTCAGACGACGCGTGCTTCCTCGTGATCCAGCGATGCGTGAGCTTCGCTGAAGAGATGAAAATCAAGTGAATCAGCCTTTTCGAGCTCCTTTTATAGAGGTTAGCCACACCCGTCTCGGCGGGAAGTGGCAAGGAGGGCGCGAAGCGCCCTCATTGGCCTGACGTCACTTCAGGCCTCGCTCGATAGGCTTATGCAGTTGCCGCAGAACAGCCAATGAGCGAGCAAGCTGTCTCGCCATAGCTGTGTACTGCTGCAACGCGCTTTACATGTATGGAAAATTAAGGATAATTTTTTGCTTCAGTATTTCGTGAAAAAAGAGTTTTTCCCATAGCGTTTTTACAAAAAACGCAGTACGAGAGGACTCTCGTAAGAGAACTAAAGACTCTTCAGAGATATGAAGGATGCAATACTACTCTATAAGTACTCAAGATTAACATGAGATTGGCAGAAGAGTGTTATGTACCCTTTAAACTTTTTAATTTCAGTTAGAATCTCTATTAAAAGGAAACATTTCAAATTTTTAAGTTTTTTAAGTTTAAAGTAAAACAAAATATATAATTAACTGATAAAACAAACATTAACTGAAATAAAACAAACTAAATTAAAATGAGAAATGTTGGCTTGCATTTAGCTGAAATAAAATATATATTTTTAAATATATTTTAAGTTGTACTAAAGTACTCAAACAACTAGATAAAATAAAAAAAGGACAAAAACAACAAAACTACTAAAACTTTAATTGAAATTAAGATGAAAACAGAAAATCTAAAAATAAAAAACGAATTCAAAATACACTATATTATATACTAACAAACACTATAATAGTATATCAATGATCCTAAAATAACAATGATCAATGATCCTAAAATAACATTGTTCTATATTATCTACCAAAAGTAAAGTCCATGGGGACTCGCAGCCAGTTGCAACAAACCACTAATGTTAAGAAAGCCCTTAGATAATACCCATACAATTATACCTTATTTTAAGTAACAAAACCCGCCTGCTTATAATATAAGGAGCTCATCAACTTTCGTTAGCTGGACTATGTTGGTCTGTGTTGATTGTGGGTTTGGACGGGTTGAGGCGGAGTTAGTCTAGATCTCAATCCAGCGGTCTATCCACAGCCATGATATCATCACATTACAGAGTGCAACACCTCAGCATCGACCCCGCTTAGATCACGTCTCATAGTGTGACACTTAAGAACAAAAGTTGTGGTGGTATGGTGCGGCCTGCAGGGATAAACTCAATATGCTAACTACATATAGTTTCTTTAAGCCCCCCCTAACAAATGTGTATTCTTTCTTATGTTACCTGCACCAAACTTATCACTATAAGTCAGCTCGAGGATTAAGCCCTGAAACCATGTTCTGATGGAGAACCGAGAAAACTCTCTATCACACTGTATATAATGTAAATGGAAGAAAGAGCATAAACAGTATGCTGAGTGTACAATACAACACACATGCACTTCTTCAAGAAGATGGAAAGATTTTGGGTAGAAAAGTTGCGTTTTTCTTGTTATATGGATGATGATCATTTCCATATATTTTGGAGCTGCCCAAATTTAACTTTTGGTGACAATGTTCAATTTCAGATAAAAATAAAATAGAGAGTTTCTAAGGAATGATGTGTCCTAGTAACATTTAAATAATTAAATATTTAATATAAGTGTTTTAATCCAGATTTATTAATTCATAAAAAAATGTCCTTAGACAAAATGTACACAAAACTTAGATGTAATTCCTACATACGGTACATTGACTTGAATACACATCTTCTGTGATGTAGTGTGTTTTTAATTTTTCAATAAAAATTCAGTTTGATATTTTTTGGAGGAGAATAAAGTCAGGGTGGTAAAACTGTCTGATATCATTATGAAGAAAAATACCCTATTAAAATAATTTAAATCTAGTTAAGTAGTTTGGCATACTTTTCTGTTAATGTTTCTCAGATTTTTTTTTTTTTTTTTTTAACAAAACCCCTTATTGTGAAAATACTGTGTCAACATAAAGTCATGTGTAGCAGCCAACAATGTAATTCAATGATATTTATTAAATACAACTTCATTGTTAGTTCTAGTGTAAAGTTACAAAAATGAAACCTTCTTGTAAAGTGTTACTAATTAGACTCTCAACTTCAAAGAAAATTATTTACTTTTTCATAATTAAATGTGAAACATTTTTACTTTCACAAGAACTGCATGTATTATTTTTTTTCTCTTGTTGCTTTGACACAGTATTCATACTTTAACTTGAGTTAACTTAAATGCACTTCAGTGTCTGAACACTTCTTGCAGCCACTGAATGTAGAAAAAGCAAAAGCTCTACTCAGACTGACACTGGACTGCACACAAACGTTTTCAGCTGGAGTGTTGCAGGTTTAGATGCTGTGCGATAACCAAAATGGGTTTCCGTGCCTCCCACAGATGTGATCTGGGTTAAAAATAGTAGTCTATATTCATAACCCATTTCACAGTAAACCACACCACAGTGTCACACTTGTACTTCACTTTTCACTAGCTGAAAGCCTGGAGCTGAATGCGAGGCATGTGAGGGGCGTCTTGGCTACGGGCACCGCGGGGAGAGTCCCTTTA
>NC_139972.1:31950051-32035051 GCF_963993115.1 Abramis brama | reverse complement strand
TTTCATGTAAAAATGTATGTGAAATGTGATTTCACCTAAAAAGTGGCAAAAGGGTCTGAACAAAAGATTGATAGACAGAAAAGCTGTGAAAACACTGTAATTTGTTTCAGACGGTTTTCAATTCTTACTTCCTACTCGAACCTCCATAGGTTTGTAACAAATTTGCATAATGGGCTTCTTCAATGGCTGCCTGTGAACAATGTCTACTTTGACCCTCAAACACTAGTTGTAGCTGAGGCCTGGAAGAGTTTGGTTTGTGTTGTAGACATGTCGAGAAGACACTGTTTTATGCGCTGCGAAAACAAACCCACTTTTCAGCACATCAAAAGGATGAGGACTCAAGCCCAAATTGATACGGTAAAATAAACGCCATCGTTACCATTCGTATCACTGTGTGTACAAGTGCTGAGGAAGATCAGATATGGAACTCAGATATAGTAAAGGGCACTTGGTTTCTAAAACAGGCTGTATCGTAGACCAATAACAACAGACTGGATAATTTGACCAATCAGAGAAGAGTATCCAAAGTCGCTTTGGATAAAAGTGTCTGCTAAATGAATAAATTGTAAATGTAATGAGCAAGCTCTCAGAAAGGAGGGGTTTAGAGAGACTGAATCCTTCACTGAACCGTTTAAGTCTAGGGATGTCAATTTAGATAAATTCCCATAATCAATCATTGTTTAAATTAACAATCAATTGTCCGATTAATTGTTGACCATAATCTCTTAAATCCGAAGCGGGGGGAGGGCTAAGATATCATGTTACTTGACCCCATGATAACTAACACAATATAGGTGTCGTTTTAAAGCTTAGAAGCTCAGCTTTACAGTGAATATAGGGAATATGACCATCACTTAAGTGCTTTTAAATTTGCTGACAAATTAAAAAATACTCTTAATTAAAAAGAACTGCTTTGCATAAAAATGTGATCTGTAAAATCTGGACGGGGAAAGAAAACTGTGGAAGTATAATCTGTAGTTTCCGCGAAAGCCTAGAGCGTGTTGTGTGTCATCAGGCGGAGTTTTGCTGACAAATAAACGTGAATTTATCAGTCCAGGTAACATGGAAAACGAGTAAACATTGTTAATTTATATACATTTCCGACACTGTAACAATACAAAGTGAGTTGAAAATCGGCAAAGTGTTTTTGACCTTGGATGCATGTAAACCTATTGTAGGAGACCTCCAAAACAACATTAGAAAACTTTAAAATAGCATAATAGGGGGCACTTTGATAAAGAAAGACAAACAGGCCTCACCATTGCTGTTTTTAAGGATGTGCTGTCCATGCCAGGGAGGTTGGCCAAGGGACCCTAAGAAGGAGAACACAGAAAAACATGAGAGAAGGATACACAACTACTTCCCTTCAGCTGTGTGAACTGAAACAGCCTGCGGCACAGATATAACACATAAACAAAGAGAAGGAATAGGTGCAACAGGACAGCTTGAAAACACATGAAGTGAGAAATTTCACATTTCAACCTAATTCGTAGCTGCTTTGTGACGCTGTTGAATAGATGGATAGATGGAAAATATGGCTGAGAAAAGAACATCTTTTGACCATCTATTGTACAATGCAATTGAACAGCAACAGCACTTCGCTAGGTGTTGCATTATGAATTGACTTCTGATACACTCAATTGAGTTCTTGAACTCAAGCTTGTGTACCCAGAATCCTTTATGTTCACACACTTGTAGAGATTATGGGTACATTTATACAACAACGATATGCTTAAAATGGAGAAGTTTTTCCTTTGAGTTTTCCACGTACAGATGACACCATTGTCAAAACGATCCCCATTCACACGGATCCGCGAAAACGACTAAAAACGCTGTGTTCTGCTGCCAGGCCATTAGATGGCGATGAAACACTATAGACTGAACACGTAATACGCATGTGCATGACATCATCGTCTTCAGAGATTCATGTTTTTGTTGTTTACATGGAGACAGTTTTCAAAAACTCACTTTGAACCCCGTTTTTAACGCCGTTGTCGTGTAAACGAACAGCCAAAACGCATACAAGTTTGGTGTCGTGCAAACAGCCCCTATGATTGCAGTGGACTCTAAAATTTGATTGGATGAGAACCGTTTAAAGTCGTTATAGAATAGCCAATTTACAGAAAGTTGTAAATGCACCGACTAAATATTATATGAATTATAATTAGTCGCTACAAACAACGCAGTTAAGATAGGAGGAATCCTTCAAGAGGAATCCACACAATTGGGAAACATTTACCCATGCAGGTTTCGCAACAGGTTCAAGTCTTTACGCGAATTTGCCGCATTGTGCTTCAAACATTGCTACACTACTGACAATAAACAATGGACCTTTCAGATCATTCATCACAATGATTTTTTTTACCACAATTAAGGAGGTTTTAGACATGAATCCTTGTAATGCACAACCTCTCATGGCTGATATTATAAAACGGATGATTCTGAAGTTCTAGGTACTTCGCACCAACATGAACAGTGTACAAAAGATTCATTATGAGTGTCAAACATCAACAGGATCTTAATACAGTCTAGTGGTCTTTTTCTAGCGTATACAATTTGTAGGTTGGTAATGTTTTTAAAATGATGCCATGGACATGAGACACAAAGTTGGCTTTTGAGGGCCTGGTTGATGAATAATGTCTGTTGTGGGCAGCAGGAGCCGTATAAAGCCGAGACAGGCCGTAATTACCAGCGTTGAGTGGACAGAGAAGACATTGAAGCAGTAGGCGAGACAGTTGTGTCCTGTGCTGTGGACAGCAGGTGTCCAGAGACGCTTAGTCACACGCCAGCCTTTTACGGGGGTGTGTGATGAGGACAGGCGTGGAAATGCCCAGACTGCACTGCTCTGCCAAGACCCACACACACCCGTGCTTACTTTCAATGCTTCTTGCTTTCTCGCCTGTCTTCTGTAATATAACACCTTGCTTAAAGTGCCGCAACATGTCCGAAAGAGTCGCCAAGTTCACTGGAAACTTTTTCACCTGACAATTACTCCGCTCAAACACCCATAAACGAGAGTAAGCATCAAAAGCTGTAGGAACAACATGAAAGGGCAACAGTTCTTGCTTTATAAGTCATGACGAATAAATTGCGATTTAGTGAGTCAGTAGCTGTTTCAAGTGATTCATTAAAAAGAACTGAATCATTCTTGCCAGTTCATTGACTACACTGGCCACTGTATGTTTCTGATTTGATAAAAAAAAAAAAGAAAAAAAAAAGAAGTAATTTTTTGAGATTCGGACTACACCGGTAATGTTGTGTTTTCGATTCATTAACAAGAAATGGATCATTTGTGTAAGTTAACTGCCTTAAGAATCATTCATTTGGTAATCTGGCAACACTGGTTGCACTGTAAGTGTTTGATTCACTAAAATAAATCAAAAGAGTCATTCATTTAAAAATCAGACTACACCAGTCATGATGTACATTTTCTTTCATTAAAAAAACTGGATTATTCATGCCAGTTCATTAGCAGAAGAATCAGAGTACACTGGTCGCACTGTATTTATTTATTTATTTTGTATTAATTAAAAATACGAGACATAAGAATCATTTGGACTACACTGGTCAAGCTGTGCAGTTTTGATTAATTTAAAAGAACTTGCTCATAGATGTCAATAGTTCAGGAATCAGACTACACTGGTTGCATAATAAATAAATAAATAAATAAACAAACAACAACAACTCATAAAAAGTTGCTGAGTTTGAGAATTGAGACCGTTGGTTTGAGAATTGGACTACACTGTCGTATTTTTAATGTGCAACAAAGAAAAACAAACATCTGGAATGAGTTCCAAAAAATAACTGGTTCTCAGTTCCTGAACTGACTCATACGACATACTTCTGTGGAGCACAAAAGAAGAAACTTTGAAGAATAGTTGAAAAAGAGAGGAGCCAACAGTGAAATACTATAATGTTGTTGTTATTAGATCTTCAGCGATCTTAAATATCTGCAATACACCTTTATAGTACACGATGTAAGAAGAGATGCTGAGTGCTTTCAGCTGTGCCAAGCCACATCATTAATGAACAACAACAAAACAAAAGGTAAACCATTTGCTTGGTCTAATCTGCAAATGCGTGCACAGATGTTTACAGGTAATCGTGTTTACAGCATAAGCTTTATTTTTGTGTTCTTTTTCAATCTCAGGCCATTTCCTGCCATGTGATGAATTTGCCTGAACAACCCTGCTCTGTGATTTTATTAATGAGCCTCGAACCATAGGGTAACCATGGAAATACGGTCTAAAGGGATGGAATAGACAATAGACATTTCAAATGTAAAATGAAAAGATAATAAGGAAGTAATGTGTGCTATTAGTGTGTGTGTGTGTGTGTGTGTGTGTGTGTGTGTGTTGGTGGTGATATAAAAGGTGAAACATGGGCCACAGATAGTGTTTTGCAAAAGAAAGTTAAACCAGGAATCTACACATTTTTCATTTCAAAATTCCATACTTTTCCAGACTTCTCTGTAGATTTTTCGGACCTAATTTAACATCCAACTGTTAAAATAAATAACTGCCAGAATATCAGGGCCAAAATTTTTTGTTCTGAACAGAAACACTTATTTAATATTACCTTTAACTGGTTAATAACATTATTTTATCATTCTGTATAATATTTTTATTTGTTTGGCAGTCAACCAATCATGGATTCAAATATTACGGTCTATGCAAATGTGACATTGGACGTCGGTCCTTTTCTTAAAAAAAACTTTAAGAAACACATTCTGTTTATCAGGTTAATCAGCTTTGAATATTCCATCAGATTTTAGAACTGAAACTTTCCTCTTTATACACTCATTTACCCTTGATGAGAAGCAAGAAACACTCAAAATGTTCAGGCTGCATTGAAAAGCATAAAAGCAGCACTAAATAACTGATAATAATCGTCAGTGAGCTGCTCTGCGAGGATAATTTCCTTAAAAGCTTTATTTCTGGGTATTGTGAAGCTGTGTATAATTCATATAATTCCTGAAAACGCTGGGAAACTTCTGCAGTTGCAGAGCAGTCGACTGAGCAAAACGGAGAGGGGGAGAGTTTTGGGGATTTTTTGCACGGTTCAAAGTGTGATCCAAGAAGAAGAGCCGTTCCTTACTCAAATCCTGAGCGGTTTTCACACGAGTTCTCACCTGCTCTGCGCTGTGCTGCTGGACACAGCTGTAGATGTGGCTCAGTGCGGCTCTGGCCAGCACGAACGTCGCCTGCTCGTTGATCAGAGTGTCCAAGTGAGCCTCAATCTACAGCAAGTGACCAATAAAAAGAACTCAATAATCGCTTTCATTTAGAACTCAGTTTGACCCATTTATCATTTTAAATTGTCTTAGAATTTCAAATTTTGCAATAAGTCCATGTGTAACACACCTGAAATTCCAGCATTTCCAAGCGTTTATCGGTGAACTCGAAGAGCGCCAGTGTGGTCTTCATCATGTAGAGGGAGTTGACCATGTAGGTGGCCATATCCGCTGTGCCCAGGTTACTGGCTGATACCGTGCAGAGCTGCAGCAATGGGTCAAGGATGCAGGACAACACCTGAGAACCAGCGTAAAAAGAGAAAACATCATGACCTCTGTTATACATAAACATTATCAGTGTTGGGGAAAGTTACTGTTAAAAGTAATGTGTAACAATATTGTGTTACTCCCTAAAACTAAAAGTGCATTACTTAGTTACTTTTTATGGAAAGTAATGCATTACGTTACTTTTGCATTACTTTTTTTGTAATGAAATTTTTTTATAATAACAAAAAACTAAAGTTCTATTTTGGCAAATGTAAAGGCCCTTTGATGTTTAAAGTCGTTTTTGCTAATTAGTATGGTTGAATTAAATCGTGGAAGGTCAACAGCTAAGGCATCGGTTAATAAAGTGAGATTAAATACATAAAATAAATGTGTGAAAAAAGTTATCTGATTACGTAAAGTAATTTGATAACGTAAAGTAATTAACTATGTAAAGTAATCTGATAACGTAATCTAATTACATAAAGTAATCTGATAACGTAAAGTAATTACGTAAAGTAATCTAATAACGTAAAGTAATTACGTAAAGTAATCTGATAACGTAATCTAATTACATAAAGTAATCTGATAATGTAAGGTAATCTGATAACGTAAAGTAATTAACTACGTAAAGTAATCTGATAACGTAATCTAATTACATAAAGTAATCTGATCATGTAAAGTAATTACGTAAAGTAATCTGATAACGTAAAGTAATTAACTACGTAAAGTAATCTGATAACGTAATCTAATTACATAAAGTAATCTGATAATGTAAAGTAATTATGTAAAGTAATCTGATAACGTAATCTAATAACGTAAAGTAATTAACTACGTAAAGTAATCTGATAACGTAATCTAATTACATAAAGTAATCTGATAATGTAAAGTAATTACATAAAGTAATCTGATTACGTAAAGTAATTATGTAAAGTAATCTGATAACGTAATCTAATAACGTAAAGTAATTAACTACGTAAAGTAATCTAATAACGTAATCTAATTACATAAAGTAATCTGATAACGTAAAGTAATTACGTAAAGTAATCTGATAACAAAGTAATCTGATTACGTAACTCGCGTTATTTGTAATGCTCAACACTAAACATAAGTAAAGCACGCATATTTGGAAAACAGTGTATAATATTACTGAAATGCATAAACACAAATATAATAAGACAACCGAATAATTTATTGAATGAAACGATAATAAAAAATATTCAAGCTTTACAAAATGTTTCGCTTCTACTTCCACTTGATAAATGTTCTATAATACATAAATACAAGTTAACAATAAACAAAAAACAAAACGGGGAGTATTTATTTCTGACAACCACATTCCAGTCACTAAAAGGTGGAAACACACTGGATTTCTCCACAAAACAAGAAATAAAAAGTCACCTGTGCAAAGTCAGCCTGTCGGGCATCAAGAGGCAGAACTGATGAATCATGGGAGGCCAAAACCTCTCTGAGGAGCGACAGAGTCTGAGTGAGGGAGGCAGTGGGACCCAGATCAGGAGGAGGAAGCTCTACCTGAGGAAACATTTAACAGTCTTGTTTAAAACACAAGTAATATATTGTAGGTTTCATGGGTTTTATACTTTTTTCAACACAAGTTTTAATTTAATGACTTTAAAAGTGACACATGGTGCACCCATCAAGTACTAATATTTCCCCTCACACCACATTTTGACTTTAAGCTCACAAAAATATCACAATGAATTTTAAATAAATAAAAAAACAGAAAACATGTCCATCATGAGATGGACATTAAAACCACTGTGTATAAAGTGCATTTTTAATATCATGTCATTGACCCACAGCCAAAACATTCAGAGTTTTAGACTCTGTACATTCAGACTTTTAATAGCAGTATTTACCGCTCTAACTCATGTCCAATACCCTCAAACCCAAGCCAGGCATGTCTGACAGTGAGACTGACACCTCTGAAGGCTGACTAATAAACACCCTGCTACGCGAACACTACCTAGGGCTCTGCTGCCTCTAATATATCTTATTAGCTCGGGCTGGTGTTCCTGGCACCGAGAGACGTCAGGGAGCGATACGTAACGTCCTAAGCCTGATTAGATTAGCGGGCTGCTAAGGCCATAATTCTCTCAGAAGTGTGGAGAGGAGGCCATCTTGCTCTTGCTATTGATCCACTTATCAATGAAGTGTTTTTTTTTTTTTCAAAGTAGCCTGTTCATGTTCAAGGATATTTTGGGGCTAATTTAAAATCCTTGGTGCGAGAATGCTGTTTTTCAGCCTGGCAAAAACACCATCCAACTGATGAATGACCGTAAGGCACATTTGTTGTGTCAATCACCATCGATGGATAGGATGTTGTGTTAGAGCGCCACAATGCAAGGGTGTTCTGGGTTGTTTTCAGCCAGTTTTTGGAAGTGTTTTTATTGACCATTAAGGTGTTATTATTTACTGGTTTACTAGCATGATGACGGCAGAATTTTCATATCTTTTCAGATATATGAAAATGGGAACACCAGACCACAAGAAGAGAGATTTGATGAATTTGGAATGTGTACAGTAAGTGTTATTTTAGTATCATTTACATATTATTATAGCTTGAATTAGCTTATATTTTCAGTGTTCGTTTTAGGTTCTAGAGGCTGAAAAACACAGCGAGCATCACACGTGCTTCAGTGTGTGTTTGTGTGTGAGGTAAATTAAACCGCGTGTCACTCATTCACTCATTCACTACTCATTCACACGCAGAACATGCAGGATTCATATTTAAATAGTCGTACTCTCACGCCCAGATGCGTTCTCAGGTACTGATATTTGCCACAATTGATTTAATGTGAATCGGTACTCGGTAGTACCGACGTAATTCGGTCGGTGCCATTAAAAGTACCAAGTTCAGTACCCGACCCTAATGACAAGAAAAAAAACCCCGGAGAAGTACTTACTTTATCCATGAGGCGACTGGCATGGAGACTGAGACTGTTGAAGAACATCTTCTTACTGAGCATGTGCATCTCATCGATGGTCATCAAAAGAGAGGAAACGCTGGTTCCCATGATGCCACTGAGAGAGAGGAAACACGCGCATTCAGAAAAAATGTTTTGGCTATGCCAAAAACTGGATTTATGTTTTGGATCTATGTCAAGCTCTTCAGTAAAATAAGGAGGAGGATTTGTCCTTTCATTAACCATAGGTGTGTGTGTGTGTGTAGGTGTGTGTGTGTGTGTACCTGATGGTGTGATGGTAGAACTTGAGCAGGTTGGAGAGTTTATACAGAAGAACTGCACCAGGCTCTGCAATGATCACCTGCTCGATTCGCACCTGGAGGAAGAAATAAAAAAACAAACACAGATCAACAATTCTGGTGTCGGGTGTTGCGCAAGTCAGTACAGGTTTGATACTACAAGAAAATACTGAAGTTAATAAAAAAAAAATAATCACACACACACACACACACACACACACACATACACATACACATATATATATATATATATATATATATATATATATATATATATGCTGGCAAGTTGAGGGGTTTATGGAATTAAGAAATGTTGCAAGCAGGACTTGAACCTCAGTTGTCCATTTAAGCACCACAGCTCAACTACTAAAAATTAATCCTAATTATTAGTTGTAATGACAGTGTTTTCATCTCACCTTGAGTGGTCTGCACACGCCTTCAGTGATGTGGCCAACTACTTCCTGCATGTTTTCTTCAACCCCTGCATGGACACAGCACAACAATTGATCTACAACTCGACTACTTTCCCAGAGCGAGGAAAAGCTCTAAAATGTTTGAAGTCTTAATTGCTTAATGTTCACACTGCAGTTAATTACGGCTGTCAGTTCACCTTTTAGAACTTAATCCTGTTCTGTACACACACGGTTCAGTCATTTACGTGAGTAACTCCAGACAATTGCAGGTAGTGACAACGGCATTTACAAAAATTCTACACAGTGTGTACAGAACCGAACTGAACATCTAGATGTTAATGACGTATTTAAACATGCATCAGGGATGTGTCTCTTTTCTGTGTGTGTGTGGTGCAAGAAAACCACAAGGGAAAGAGTTACGAGTCTTGACTCATTCGTGTCTCATTCGTGTCGAAAAAAAAACTGCGAACAAGAACAAGCTCATAAAAACCGAGCTAAATCAAACTGCTTTATATGGAAAACAATACCTAAATATTGCGACCCGCATCTGCCTACTAGTCTTTGGTCACTGTAATATTCATTTTGCCAAAAATAGTGGATACCAAACACGTGAGACACAAGAACATTGCTATGGTTACCATGGCATCAATCATCGCAATTTTGAGTTTTGTTCCGTACCCACATGGAATGCACTTTAGGGGATTCACTCCCGTATTTAAATGCAGTTGTCTCCCGAAACTTTACAGTGTGTACGTGGCCAAAGTGAAGTCATATTACCAAGAACATTGCTATGGTTACCATGGCATCAATCATCGCAATTTTGAGTTTTGTTCCGTACCCACATGGAATGCACTTTAGGGGATTCACTCCCGTATTTAAATGCGGTTGTCTCCCGAAACTTTACAGTGTGTACGTGGCCAAAGTGAAGTCATATTACCAAGAACATTGCTATGGTTACCATGGCATCAATCATCGCAATTTTGAGTTTTGTTCCGTACCCACATGGAATGCACTTTAGGGGATTCACTCCCGTATTTAAATGCGGTTGTCTCCCGAAACTTTACAGTGTGTACGTGGCCAAAGTGAAGTCATATTACCAAAAGATTCTGTGAAATTTCATTGGCAAAAATAGGCCAATTGTCCATTGTCAACAGAAGTAGTGTTTAGGGGCTTTCACACTGGGTAGTTATAGGAACTCGGTTAGAGGAAATAGCCACCAGGACGGTCCCCTGAGAACTACATTTCACCTAGGGTCATCGACAGCTGGAGGATGGCGTGATCGGAGCTGTGTTTTTGTTGTTGTGTCATGGGTTTCGTGATAACGGAGATGAAATGTAGACGTACAGATTATGTGATTGAAAGAGCAAAAAGGAAGGACAAAATCTCCAATGACAACAAGCATCGATTAAGAGAAAAGAACACAAGGCCACAGACAAAGGTGACATAAATGCCATTAACATTAGCTTTCTGTGTGTTTATGTCTATAGCGGTTTTCCATGTTTGAGGAGTAATGCTGCGTTCCAGACAACTTGGAATTTGGATTTTTACCACCTCATTCTTGGATATAACGTCTGGAATGCCGATCAAGGTCGGACATTCGACCTGTGAACTTGAGGTACATCGATAAACACCAAACCTCAGCGAGACGCGTCATTTGACGTCACTTCCAAGATGTCGGCAAGTCCTGCTTCCAGTAAGCATAAACGTAAAAAAAAACTTTAACATCAGACATTAAAGGGATAGTTCACCCAAAAATGGACATTTTGTTATTACTTACTGACCCTCAAGTTGTTCCAAACCTGTACGAACTTCTTTCTTCGGTTAAACACAAACAAAAATATTTTGAAGAAAGTTGGTAACCAGACAATTGACGGTAGCCATTGATTTCTATAGTGGGAAAAAAGAAATACTGTGGAAATCAATGGCTACCGTTAACTCTCTGGTTAATACCAACATTTTTCAAAATACCTTCAACAGAAGAAAGAAACTCATACAGGTTTCGAAGAACTTGAGGGTGAGTAAATGAAAAAAAAAAAAAAAACCATTTTGTTGGGTGAAATATCCCTTTAAGTTTATGTAATAATATCTTAGTTTTTGCTTTTCGTCAGCTGTTTTCAAAGTGATTTTATGTTGTTTTTATTCTGTTTTTGCCATAATTGACACAAAAACACGATATGTGAATGTGACATCAATCAGCCTGGAACTCCCCGAGGTCTGAAGCGGGACATTTAATTTGAGATATTCCCACGTCCATCCTCGTCTGAAACGCAGCATATGTAAACTGTGTGTTTACACTGCTTATTAAAAATGTCGGGTGCTGGTGTTTCATATGGCATGTATTCGGCCAGTCAACGTACACTTATGTCACTGGTACTTCCAATTGTGTTGGGTTAGACCCTACTCTGAAGTAAGAGCTAATTTAGCTCCTCCAAAAGGTGCTCCTACAACTAAAGTCATTCCCAGTTCCTGAGGTGCGAACATGCCAAAAAGCGAGTTCGTCCACCAGTAGTTATAGGAACTATGAAAATGATGTGAAAGCCCATTTTCTGTTGCTCAGCGCGGCGAATTTGCATGCACTCAAGCGAAATTCCCAATAGCACCGATTCCTATTGGAATTATTGGATTTGTCTATTGAAACAAATTATTACAAAGAAACGGCAAGTAACATTTAATTAAAAGTGAAATTGTAGTAGAAAGTAGAAAGACTGAAATAGGATTTTCTTGTAAAACTCCAATAATCTGTTTTAATTCAAAATTATTGTATTTTCTTTCAGTGTATTTACGATAGAGCAACATTTTTCTGATGTGAAAACAAAGGAGCAGCTTGAGGCAAAACTTCAGCAGCTGTAGAAAGGGTGAACCTATCCCACTTGATCTTCAACAGAAATGGTATAAAAACTAGCAAATCTCACTTCCAGTGTCGACACAGCATTTGTGTGAATGGAACGACATGTACCTTGCACGGTAACTTGCTTGAGCAAGGCCTCCAGGTGCTCCTTCTCTGAGGCTGTGGCTTGGTGAAGCCAGGCCAACATGTCCCCAACATACCTGTTTGGATGATTGGATGTTCAAACAGACATGCATAAGCACAAACAGAGCTAAAAATCAATGGAAACACAATATTACTATACGCTGATTCATTCAGGAACGAGGCAAGTGACTGTCTTTCACAATGAATTATTGATTCGTTCAAAAATGCTGATTTATTCAGGAGTGAAACAACTGCTCTGAGACGCACAATGGTTCTGAAGCGTTCTTTAAAAACTATTTTTGCTGGTGAAATGGAGAAAAAAAAACAGACAATATTGTGCCTAAAATGTAACTCAATAGTAACTTCTCGTTTATTGAACTGTTGTATAAAATCAATATCACATTTGCAATCGTGCTCATAATCGGGGAAAAACAATATTCTTGTTCAAGTCATATTCCTCAACTACATCATTTAGAAATATAGGACAAAAAAATCATACAGGGGTGTATTTTGCCTCCATATCTTGAATTTCGGGGTCATTCTAACTTCATTCTACTAACCTGGACTCTGCAGGAGTGTTTTTTTTGGGTGGGTTTTGCAAAGTGAGTGTCAGCTCAGACATCAGTTTGACTTCTTTTAACTTTAACATCAATCTAGCGCATGTTTACATAGAAAAACAATGGAAAAGCAGCACAGTGAAATGCAAAAACACTTTCTATGTGATCAGCCTCTTACAGGTTTAGAGTGAAATGAGGGTGAACTTCCTTTAATACCTCAGTTTAGGGGTTTGTTCAAATCTCTAACCCTAACTATGACCAATTGCAATAGTGATGATGGCCTTAGCAAACGAAACAGGTAGGAACTGGATGACTAGATGATTAGTTACTTAGTGTTTCTTCTAGATTTGTAGTGGAGTTATAGATTTCCTGAGATTTGAGGCCATCACACAGTCAGCTATCATTACATCGGCTCCATATCCTTTAACACCGGACAGCAGGGGGAAATGCTGTTCTGAGAACCACCGCTTCCCACTTTTATCGACGTTCTGCCAAGAACCTCATGTTCTCTCCTCGGGTTCCTGACGGGAGGGGGGAGGAGGGCGTTCGAAAGCTCGTTGGGGTGCCGGCCTGGAGCACGTGCGACGATCCATAGATCTCAACAGCCCGACCTTTCTCTGAACCAGCGCTAAGTAATTCTATGAAAGAGGAAGCACTTCCCTGAAAGAATCAGGTTGGGTTTAATGTGCTTAGACATTGAATTGGATTTGCAGCTTCAGGATACGCAGCACATAAAGGAGCATGGCAGCTCTACATTTGAGGACGTTAATCAACGATGGAGAGGCTTTTAGTGGCTAACAATGGTGTGACCCTCGAAATGACCCCCAATTATAGCCGATTTGAAGTAATTATTTTTAGCGCACAGAAGAGAAAATGTCATCCATTGTGTTTCTGCAAGCTTTCGAATGGAATGATTCGCAATGAGTGCACTTGTCATGGACTCTACCTCATCGGATCGTGAGAGTGCATCTCTATGGGTCTCGGGGTCCCGCCCGGGCCCCCGCGGGTCAGGGCGTCAATAAAGCCTCGGACCACGGCAGAACGCCGCGCCGTTCCGAACTCATCCAGTGTGTACCTGGGAGAAGTAGAACAGAGTGAGAGTTAGAAATGAATTCAAGAGGTTTTGCTGGTTAGCACATAGCCCATGTTGTAACCACATGCTCTGCGGGCAAAAAGTATCCTTCTCAATTGAGGGCCATTCCAAATTAGTTTTTTTTTTTAAACACAATATATATTGCTAATAATAAAATTTTCTTTTAATGTAGAGTCAATACTTTTTGCAGTGGCTGATTCTTTTTAGCGGCCTGTTAAAACCACAACACTCAGGAGAGTGGGTTGTGAAGGGTCTGGAAATGTGCTCATTCTTCAGTTGCCATCAAACAACATTGTCATTAAAAAATAACTTCCCACGAGGCTTCTTGGTAATTAGACAAATGGTCACACTTTGTTGCTGAGAACTTCCATATATGATGACCCTCTAGCGAGGAACCCTATTCACAAAATAAAGGCAGTTCATGCATAAATGAGAAAAGTAAGCTTGAAATTATAAAGACATGGTATTTACTAAATTAAATAAGTAGCTTATATATTGTCATTGTACTAAAACCAAAATAATTATTAAAATATTATCTGGAAAATATTTAGATAACTATGCAAGTTATCTTTCAGAGTACAGTTAAAGTTATAAAAATGAAAAATCTTTTCTTATGTGAAATCTTTCAATTTCAAATACGATTCAAATAGAATAGTGTTTTGTGTAAAATAATTGTTACAAAGGAGATTTAAAGAGAATATTAAGATTTTTTTTTACAACTTTATATGCACAGTTCTTTTGACTTCATACTGTTGAAAACTAGGGATTTAATTTAAATAAATTCATGAACAACCTACTAATTTCAGTCCTTACAAAGTAAAATGAATGGGTAAATGTAAAACTCGCCTTTCTTAAAATATTTTCAGAAGACCCCCTAGCATAGTGGTTCCAAGGCTTTTTGACTCCAACTATCCATTATAAAAATCCTCACGTCTTTTTAAGATTATATTAGTTTACATGACTATTCTAGGTCTAGAAATCACACTTTTAAAATTTAAATGAATCCTGGTTTCCTTATTTTAATGCTTGTTTTGTCTTAAGTCAAGTCATCTTGAGGTACATATTAAAAATATGTTGTTTGTACATCTGTAGTATAAACAAGATTAAATGCCCGGGCCACAAAACAAAACAGACACTGCGAGACCTTCAGAACAGCCACCGAAATCAGCAAAAGAAAAATACTTTAGGTTAGAAAGACCCAGGGTCACACACCCAGACAAAAACAATGGAGGGCCCCGTTCGCAGTTAGGAAACGTGGCCATGTTTTGATCTACGGGCTGAGAACAGCCCTGCGCAGACTAAACAGTAGCGACCGCAACGGCCAGAGAAAAAGGGAGGAGAGGAGGGATGGAGAAGTTTGGCACGGATTCCAGGAACTCTGGGGAATTCGGGATGAAAAAAGAAGGGGACACAGACAGAAAGAGAAAGAATAAAAAATAACATAAGAGTGTGAAAAAAACAAAACAAGTAATGACAAGGAAACGGTCAAGCCCGTAAACATGTTTAAACGCATGACTGCGGCACCTTGGGAAACTGTATGGTCTATAAAAAAGATAAACTGAAGTTTTAGGAAAGATAGAAACGCAAACAATGTGAGAGTATCTGAACATTTTGGCACTTTTGAGGGATGCCAGGGATGTTTTCACAGATTGGCAGCACCGAAAGTAGCGATGAAGAAATTAAACAAGATAAAACATTACAACTGAGCAAGTTTGCAGACATGTGACACTACATACAGTATTTACACTATCTAAAGAAAGGTTTCCCATGAAAATAAACAATTAATCAAAATATTTTCATTCTTAGTGTGGCATTAAAAAGTAATACAACAGGTTGTGCATAAACAGATGTGAGAATATGTATAGATTAATTGATGATTTTCAATCAGGTTTTAGGAGGTCTTATTCAACAGACACTTATACTTCATAAGGAAACAGATTGATGGAAGTAATTTGTGTGGTATGGCTCTTTTGAACCTACAAAAAGCTTTTGATACAGTGAACCACTCAATACTGTTAGATAAATTAAGTATTAAAGTCCCCCTGTAGTCAATAATTTTATCCCTTAAAACTCATCTTTGATCACCAAAATTACATATTTAAATGTTTTTTTTTTTTTTCTGTGAAAAAAACCTTCATGCCTTAAAATAGCTTAAATGCAACTCTACACCCTTGCTTCATTTAGTATACCCGGAACCATGAATATGCTAATTAGCCCCGCCTCCACTCACTCATGTCAGCTCAGAGATCCACTCGGTCAACTTACTGAGGTAAACGCTGCACAATGATATCGCTCTTTACAATGTCGGACACATAACGGTAATTAATATGATTAGCCTTTTGCTTGACTATGTTGTCAAACAGCTAATAGTGAGTTGCTAATGTTACACAAACCATGTTCCAAGTTTAAGGAGAAAATACTCAGCAAAGGTGTTGATTTATGAATTTGCACATGGAAAAATGAATTTTGCTTAAAGCAAATTTTTAAAAACCACATAGACATATAAACAACATTAAAAACTTGATTTTCACCACAGGGAGACTTTAAGTGTTTCTCGAGTGCATGGTTGGCTTCTTATCTAACAGGGAGAGTTCAGAGGGTAGAAGTTGGAGGGATCCTTTCTGAGGGGAAGCTTGTAAATAATGAGTCCCTCAGGGTCGTGTACTTGGCCCTCTTTTGTTTTTTATATAGAAATCATATGCAAGCTGTTTGTGATTGTAACTTATTTGTATATGCTGATGATTCTGCTCTTTTGGTTTCAGATAAGGGGACTAGTAGAACACTTTAGCTGTCTGAAAACAAACTTCTATTACTATACATCTGATTCTGAGTAAAACAGAATACTCTTTTTTTTCTAATTCAAATTCCATAAAGTTGCTGAGTTGGTAGTCAAGTCGGCGACTGTGTAATATCAAATAGAACTTCAGTTAATTATCTAGGTTGCATTTTTGACAATTTAAGTGGTGCAAGCATGGCTTTGAAAGATTTAGGCAAGGTAAATCCCAAGATGTGTTAGTTTTTTTGGATAAAGAATATTTAAAATTGCTTGATTCAGGCTTAGTGCAATGCTATTTTGAGTATGCCTGTAATTCTTGGATGTCTAATTTATCTAGTATGAGGATGGGAAAGTTGCAAAAATCTCTAAATAAATTGATTAGATTAGTAGTAGGAATTAACTGTTTTACTAATGTGGATGATAACCCTTTTCGACAGCTTGGCTGGTTGCCAACTGAAAGAAGAGCAGCTTACCTGAAGCTAAAACTAGTACATATAAGTATTACCAATAGGGCCCTGGTTTATTTGAATGCATATTTCTCAAGGGTTAATGTAAAACATTGTTTCAATAGTAGACAAAGTCTTATGCATCTTAATCTGTGTCGTTGCAAGACCATATATGGGCAGAGGCTGTTTGAACACACAGTACAGGAGCGTAATAAGTTACCTATGGATATTAATTGTTTAACAAATAGTGTTGGTTAAGTTTTATAGAAAAAAAGATAGGATGTCTTAATGAATTTGTATTGTAATTTTGATGTATGTATTTACCTGGCAAAGTATTTCATGTTTTGTTTGTGTTTTTAGAGTCTGGAATAGAGGATTGTATATCCTGTACCAGAAATCTTTTCAATAAATATTCAATAAATATTCAATAAATATGTTGTGGTAATTGATTGTAAAGTTGTGCTTGTGCTGCAATAGCATGTCATTAAATCCATTGCTAGGAATGTGGTTTTTGCAATATTAAAGACCACAATGGAAACAAGTTTTCTTAAAGGGTTAGTTCATGAATTTTTTTTAAAAAATTGTCATCAATTAGTCACCCATCGTTCCAAACCCGTAAGACTTTTGTTCATCTTCAAAACAGAGAGATGTCTGGTCCTCCATCCTCATAAAAGAAATCATAAAACTAAACCAAATGATTTGAGTGGTTTAGTCCAAATTTTCTGAAGAGACTCGATAGATTTTCTATGATGAACAGATTGAATTTAGGCTTTTGTTCACATATAAACATTGATCTGCGAACATAAATAGAAGCACAACTGTACTTGCTTGACGCGTAAGAACGTGTACATACACTTGCCAAATGAAGACGGATTGTATGAAATGGATCAATCAAAAAACGTTGTTTATTAACGAGCTGTAGTCAAGCACTGACAGAAATGCAGTTCAAGTTAACGGCATGGTTCATAAGGTGCACTGCATACTGAATCTGGCTGCATGACGAGCGCGAGACGCAGCAGTGCACAGAACGCGTCTCTCTATATGTGATTGTGAAGTAAATGGGAGCGGGAATTCACCGCATTATGAACTCGTCACTTGAGGGAGTTAACACTGTTACGCAATACCCCCAACCTCACACCAAATGTTAGGCCCTGTAGATAGGCAAGCCTATATAAATATCAGGAAGAAGAAGACGCTGATATCTGGATTGAATTGATGCCTGAAGAATGCACTTCCACACAGCAGTCACGAGTAACAGCAGAATAGGCGGTTGTCTATGCTTAATTTGATTTGATGACAGTCACGAGACTGATTACTCGATCCAATCACGTTGATGGATAAAAATAAAATTAAAACAAACATGTAACGAGTAACGACCACAAACGGAAGGAAAATAGCGGAGTAAAAGTACAGATACATCACTTTAAATGTACTCAAGTAGAAGTAAAATTACACAATTTTTAAACTACTCAAAAAATAAAAATTTCTGAAAAAATTTCTACTTAATTACAGTAACGCGAGTATTTGTCATTCGTTACTCCACACCCCTGGTTCTTGCAGAAGCTCAAACGTGCTGTGTAACACGAGAATGAATCTCATTGGTTCTTGCGGAAGCTCAAACGTGCTGTGTAACACGAGAATGAACATCATTGGTTCTTGCAAAAGCTCAAACGTGCTGCGTAACACGAGAATGAACATCATTGGTTCTTGCGGAAGCTCAAACGTGCGGCGTAACACACGAGAATGAACCTCATTGGTTCTTGCAAAAGCTCAAACGAGCTGCGTAACACGAGAATGAACCTCATTGGTTCTTGCAAAAGCTCAAACGTGCTGCGTAACACGAGAATGAACCTCATTGGTTCTTGCAAAAGCTCAAACGAGCTGCGTAACACGAGAATGAACCTCATTGGTTCTTGCTAAAGCTCAAACGTGCTGCGTAACACAAGAATGGACCTGATTGGTTCTTGCAAAAGCTCAAACGTGCTGCGTAACAAGAATGAACCTCATTGGTTCTTGCAAAAGCTCAAACGAGCTGCGTAACACGAGAATGAACATCATTGGTTCTTGCGGAAGCTCAAACGTGCGGCGTAACACACGAGAATGAACCTCATTGGTTCTTGCAAAAGCTCAAACGAGCTGCGTAACACGAGAATGAACCTCATTGGTTCTTGCAAAAGCTCAAACGTGCTGCGTAACACGAGAATGAACATCATTGGTTCTTGCAAAAGCTCAAACGTGCTGCGTAACACAAGAATGAACCTCATTGGTTCTTGCAAAAGCTCAAACGAGCTGCGTAACACGAGAATGAACCTCATTGGTTCTTGCAAAAGCTCAAACGTGCTGCGTAACACGAGAATGAACATCATTGGTTCTTGCAAAAGCTCAAACGTGCTGCGTAACACAAGAATGAACCTCATTGGTTCTTGCAAAAGCTCAAACGTGCTGCGTAACACGAGAATGAACATCATTGGTTCTTGCAAAAGCTCAAACGTGCTGCGTAACACAAGAATGGACCTGATTGGTTCTTGCAAAAGCTCAAACGTGCTACGTAACAAGAATGAACCTCATTGGTTCTTGCAAAAGCTCAAACGTGCTGCGTAACAAGAATGGACCTGATTGGTTCTTGCAGAAGATCAAACGTGCTGCGTAACACAAGAATAAGCCTCATCTTGGCAGTAGCAATATGAGCCATTTTCATAACCATTAACTGACATCAGATAACCGTGGACATGTGAATATGTTGTTAAATCTCAGCGATTCTTCAAATAAATATTTAAGTCAAAAGGGTTTGGCTGACAAGTCTGGGAACCTGAGCTCAAAAATAGTCAAAATGACCGTAGACTGTTTTTGCTGGTTGTCATGGAGTTGTTGATAGGGTGTTCTGGGTGGTTGCTGGCCCAAGTCAAAAAAGCCCACCCATAAGTCATTCTCTGTGATCTCTAGATATGGTTCTGGTTGATTATGTATCTAATTACCTCTTCTATACGAAATATGAGGTTTCATTCATTGTCGTAGCACAATCGGTGTGGGACGTGCTGATGTTTAGCACTTACGGTAAGGAGTTTTCTCAAATGACTAGCCCTAAGTATGAGTAATAGTAAGAGTATGAATAATATCTACAACCTGTGTGGGTTTTACCAAAAATATGTTATGTAATTCAACTGAAATCAAAACATTCTGAGGAGAGTTTATTTACACGGTAGAAATATGTCATTTTTCTGGCTGCGTTCATTCATGCAAACCAAGTTGTTGTATCGTATTGATATGGCTCATGAACTCAAACCCACTAATCAATCTTGAAGGTTGTTTTCTTTTACGGAAGTCTGAACATTGATAATGTACTGACAGTTGGAGGAAGGTACAGTAAACACAGGAAACTGCTTCCATAAGGATGTGAGAGACTGACACCTTGTGGTATATGAGGGAATTGCAGTCTGGTTTTCCCTGTTGCTCACAGGTATGGGGAACAACTGTTCTGTTTACAGTATCGATATTAAATCTTACATAATCGCATGTACACTCTCTGTCCCACCTCTACAAGACAGTCTGTACCATAGTTAGGCAAATGCATCACTTTTATCTACCACAAAATTATATATACAGTACTGTGCAAAAGTCTTAGGCTTTTTTTGGGGGGGGGGGGATATTAACATGCCTAAGACTTTTGCACAGTACTGTATATATATATTAAAAAAAAGTACACAAACAAGAAACATAACAGATGTGCGAGTTTTTAATAAATTAATGTATAATGTTTTACATTAATTAATAACAATTTTAAAACAAGTTTAATTAATAGCAAATTTGCCCCTAATATATTTTTGTACAGTACATTTAGTTTTTAAATTGTTAATATTATATATTATGTAAAGTTCAGATTCAGTAAGATATGTCAGATTCAGTATTTTTTTTTAAAGAAATAAAAAAAAATTCCTGCAAGGACACATTAAAATGATCAGACAAATTCTAGAAGAAAATTCTATTTTAAATAAATGCTGTTGTTTTAAACTTTCTGTTTATCAAAGAATCCTAAACAAATAAATGTATCAGGGCTTCAACAAAAATATGAAGCAGCACAACAGTTTTCAATATTGATAATAATAAGAAATGTTTCTTGAGCTGCAAATTGGCATATTAGAATGAAGGATCATGTGACACTGAAGACTGGCGTAATGATGCTGAAAATTCAGCTTTGATCACAGGAATAAATTACATTTAACAATATATTCAAATAGAAAACAGTTATTTTAAATTGTACTAATATTTCACAATATTACTGTTTTTACTTTTTACCTAAATAAATGGTGAGCAGAAGAGACAAAAACATAAAATAAATGTGTTCCAACTTTTGAATAGTACTCACCACAAATTAAAAAGATTTTAAAAAGTAATGTGATTCATATGTCATTTTTTTATTGAATTTTTACTGGCTTGACAGGGCAATGTCACCGAGTTGGCCTCTCTACACTTCTACTTATATATTTGAACAAATCTCAAACAACTTAAACAGACAACCTTGTACCTTCATCTTTTATCCAATTTCACATACTATATTGCTTCAGATCAATATTTGTGAAGTCGTAATTCTCCCTCAGAGCTGGCTGGCTTGAACCCATGCCTCTGAACACTTTATTAAACAATGTTTTAAAAAGCCTACAGAGAAAATGTGCGTGTAAAACACCACTGCTGAGAAAGGACGTGCATTGTTGTGCTCTACAGGCACTAGATGACTGTGTTGAAGTGCATGTGTGAGCGACAGAAGAACTCACTTATAAAGAACAGGCCGATCCTGGAGAGACTCCATAGCCTGACTCAACACGGGAGAAATATCACATGATTCCTGAGTCAACCCTCTGCACTCATCTACAGACAGACACACAATCATCTATGAGGCATCCTACAACACTAAGCCGCATTAATTACTTCATGTATATTACGTAACTATAATATAGTACTGAATTATTAAATTCATCATGAATGTAAAACAGGAGCGGCATAAGTCGTTCTATATGCAATGTTCTGTTCCAAATTCTCTGGCAGTAGCAGCTGTGCTTATATTCCAGAAACTTCTCTCTGGCCTCTGCTGTGTGTGTGTGTGTGTGTGTGTGTGTGTGTGTGTGTGTCTCACTCACTCTGAGCCCAGCGATAGAGCTGCTCATATGCCGTCTCCTGTAACACCGCCATCTGCTCCATGATCTCCAGCCTGCAGTTAAAGCACAGATATCACTGAACATCTACATGGAAAAGAGCAAGTCATTTTCCAGGTTTTTTTGTTTTTTTCTAAGTCTGTTTTATTCTACTGTCTCTCACCCTGCCGTTTGCTGGTTGGTCCTCAATAGGACCTTCACGTCTTCATGGATGTTCTTCACATGGTTCAGAGCTCTGAAGAAGTCCTGCACAGTAAAGACAGAGTTCACTACACTATTACAGCTGATTCGGTCTACATTTATTTTTCAGTTAGTCTGCAAGACATGGTTTCATCTGAGAGTTTCATCTGAGAAGATCGTGTAACAATTTAGTTGAGAAAAATTGGAAGATTGAGTTGAGAAATGTTTGTAGACTTCTCCTGCCAGCTCACTTCTAGGAAATTTCATCTGTCTGTTCTGCATGTTTTGTTAAATGGGATGTTAAAAAAAAACTAAATAAATTAAATGCATTAGCTTGATTATTATAATTATTGCATTTACAGTCAGTGAAAAGTAATGCATAAAAAAGTACTTTAAAATGTAATGCATTACTCCCTAAAAAAGTAGGGCTGCACAATATATCAAAATATCGCAAATGTATATATCGCGATATGAACAAAAGACAGAGAAAATCACTCACTTGGCTGAAAAACTTTTGTAGCTTTAATAAGAATCAGTATATATTTAATTCATACAGTGAAAACTAAGTAGTGTTTTATTTTTACATTTGATTATTCAGTTTGTGTTTTCTTGTCACAAAAATAATGTGAAACACGTATGTAGGTTATGTAATTTTAAATATATTTTAAAGATAATTTAAGTTTATTTTACACACTTTAAGCATTATCGTATCGCATATCGAATATTGCATTATTTAATGAGTTATCGCATTTCGCATTTTTCTTCAATATCGTGCAGCCCTACTAAAAAGTGTTACTTAGTAACTTTTTATGGGAAGTAATGTTACACGTTACTTTTACATTACTTTTTCTCACCTTAATAACAAAGTGAGGTTTTTTAAAATAAAATAAAATAATAAACAAAAACAAAATTGAACTGAATAAGCCTCAGGCTGAAGGAAATGCACATTCACACCTCTCCAGTAGAGGGCGCCGCTCAAACAAACATTTCAGCTGCTGCTGTTTACAGAAGAATAAGACACAGGAGAAGAAAGTGCAACACTTACTTTTCCAATAAAAAATAAAACATGAAACACAAATGTGATGTTTATCTAGTCATTTTTGTTTATTCGTATGGTTGAATTGGATTGTCAAAGGTCAGCAGCAGAGACATTGGTTAACAAAGTGAGATTAAATAAAGTATATCTGTGTTATTTAACATTTAATTATTGCAGGTTTGAGTGATATTCTGAGTCTGCATGTTTTTATTCATTTTGAGGAATACTGAAAGTGTTTTTGTGCAAGTGAGATGAGTAAATGCATGTTCACATTAGTCTAGAAAAGATCTACTATAATCATCATGTTCACACACAACGCCTCTGCACTTACTCATGATTTCTCTCAACATGGAGAGCTGTCAGTCAATACATGAGAAAACAAAGTAACTTGCATTACTTAATTGAAAAAGTAACTCAGATATTTTGTATGCGTTACTTTACTAGTTACTTTAAAAAAGTAATCCGATTACACAGCCTAACTCACATTACTTGTAATGCGTTACCCCCAAAATGGTTCATAATTATTATTCAAGATGAAAATAATGCTGCCAATCTGCCATCTCGCGGTTCAAAGGCTCAAAAGAATACTCAAAAGAAATTTGACAAGCAGTTTCAAGTAGATAACATGAGGTCACCTCTGTGATGGGTCCATCTCGTGCGGAGCGTAACGTTGCCATCTCAGCGCTGGACAGCTGGAACTTTAACAGGAATGCCTGGGCCACCTGAGCTCGAACCTCCAGCCGGTGACTGAAGACAGAAGGAAATGCCATTGAACTTTGAATAACAATTCACTGATTTCAGCAGTCATACAAATATATCGAGAGAGAGAGAGAGAGAGAGAGAGAGAGAGAGAGAGAGAGAGAGAGAGAGAGAGAGATAGAGAGAGAGAGAGATTTTCATTTGGACAAGACATATTTGCATTTGTTTCACATTGACATACTCACAGAAAATTCAATCCAAAGCAATGTCCCTGAGCCAACACTAGATGGCAGTCACACTCTTGTCAGAAACACAACCCACATTTATACTTTTGAAACAAACATAGCATCAGTCTTTCATCCATTCCTTTTTCAGAAAAGATCACTGTAAAGTAGCACTGGGAAAAAGGGCTTGAGGCGACATTATTTGAACAAGAACATCTATAAAGTATGACATAAGAACAATAGCCGTCATGACAACCGTTGTCCTCAGAGAGCAACTCGCTGCTGATTCAGCCCTCTTTCATTTCTCTGCTTTCCTCTCACCAGTAAAGCCTACCAGCACTCAGACCATGGATTCAGTTTGTACATAGACCATATTAACACTGAATAAACATGTCAAACTAAATTACTCAGGGTAAATACCATAAATACCACATTTTTTAAATGACATATTTTCAGCCGAATGATCAACAGCAAAGTTAAAAAAAAATGTACAATCTACTGGACAGACTGTACAACTATCCTTTACAGTGTCTCTACCCTGACTGAGGTCTGTATAATGTCTAATTTTCTGACTAATGTCAGAAAATGCAAAGAGAGAATGAAAAAGAGAGACAATAAATTTGACGAGCCTAGCCAATAGAAATCAAGTGTCATTTTTCCCCCAACAACTATAGCTAAGATGTTTCAGTGTAATGTGTTTTACAATAACATGGTGGTAAAGGAACCCTTAGGCCTATTTCATTAGCAATTAGCAAAAACTGTTTAGCCTGAGGGCAAGTTCAAATCATACTAGGGGTGGATTTATTAAAAATATGAACAAGCATGCAAATTACAAATAAAATGACAAATACAATAAAAGATACAAATGAAATAAACAGTGCTTTACTTTTTTCAGCTATAGTAGGAGTAGCATTCAAGTCAGAAACTGAATTAACAAATGTTAAAATGAAACGCTACATAGACTGTATGAATTAAACACTCTAAAAAATGCTGGGTTGTTTCAACCCATGTTTGGGTCAAATATGAACGGTTGGATTTGTCCATATTTGACCCAAACATGGGTTGAAACAACCCTTTTTTAAGAGCGAATATACACTGATTTATTTATTAAAGCTACTTAAGCTATTTAGTCAAGATCAGTAAGTGATTTTCTTTTTGTATTTTGTTGTTTGATTAACATTTTTGACAGACTGCAGTTGGTTTATTAGGCTGCCGTCACTTTAAAATCGAATGCACGGATCTGATATACTGATACACGTGTATCATAATATACTGACACGCATCCGAACGGTTTACCTGCACTTAAGATGTAAATGACTGTGTTTATGTAAACCTTGTGTGTATTCGACGGTTTAAGCGCAATAAGATGTGAAAGAGAACAGTTCAGTACTCGCAGAAAGTGTGTGACAAAAAAGCTTATGTCAGAACAGCATGCAAATAATCTGGCAAGGCTTTAAAAGGCATGCAAATAATGCAATTTCATTATGGCCAAGAACTGTAATGTCACATGAGCGTAACCCAACCGCTTCATTGGTAAACGTGATGTGAACGTTGTACAGTATGTTGTGAACTGCACTGTAGCGCGTTCACAATCTAAAATCGAGATGTCGCACACCAGATGTTCCCCCAGTTTAGTACATAATGTTACCTTAACTCTCCCCATGGCTATGTGCTTGTAACAGTGTTTAACATGCCAAAGGAAGCATGTAAGCATTCAGGGGATGTGTCTAGTCGTGTGGACTTGCTTTGGGATCATATTCCATGTTTCCAGGTTTCAAAGAAGTATTTGGCATTTGCTTTAGGCCAGGGGAAAGATATCCGACCTGGAAAATTTGAACAATGAGAACATGTCAAAGATGTATTAAATGGCAGTAATTCCCCGCCACCCAAGGTTTACCTCTTCAGGGTGGGTGTGTGTGTGTGTGTGTGTGTGTGTGTGTGTGTGTGTGTGTGTGTGTGTGTGTGTGTGTGTGTGTGTGTGTGTGACATCGTAAATGTCAGAGAAGATGTAAATTACAACTCAAAGACAGAGGCAAGCTTGCTGGAAAGAAAACTGGAATTTCAGGCATCTGGCTTAATGGAACATTTCACCGCTTTAATCTTTCTATTAAGCTTTATTTTTATTTCAGTTGTCAAGCTCTAAGATGTTCCTAATAAATACTAAAAGAAGGAATGGAATATGTTGCACATGTTGCTTTCCAATAAATAAAAAGTTGTCAATTCATGACTTTCTCATCACTTATTTTTTTATACTTAAAATGCATTGTTGTCGATAAGAATAGTATAATTTACTTTGGTGATCGGTAACGGTGATCGTATCGGTCAATGCTGCTTCCAGTGACCGCTAATCAGTGATCAACCCCAAAAATCCTGATTGGAGCACCCTTATTTTTGATGTTTTTATAGCACTAAACTTTTATTACTGCATTAAAAACTGACTAGTGCATTCTTAAAACTTCCTCTTTTTGCGTTTCTTGTCAGAAAAAAGGTCATATGGTGTGGAGTAAACAAAGACAATTTTCATTTCTGGGGGAACTAATCCTTTAAGACTACAAAATCACACTACGTTCACTGGAGTGTAACAGTAAAAATTGTACTAACAGATCCACAGACGGCAAGTTTTGTGCATTTATGCTCAGATGAGCATGGCTGACTTCACATCAGACACCACACTGTGATGGAGTGTGTTTCGTCAATCATCCTCTGGACCTCCTCATGAGAACTTGCCGGTTCCACAAGATCACTCCAGAACTATAAGACGTCAGAGAAGAAGAGAAAAGAAAGTGCACTGAAAAAAGTGTGAGACCATGACACAATTTTCACTTCGAGTCAAGCAAAGTCTAAAAATATCTAAAAAGCACAGTCACATGGAATACCTAAGCGCAGTCTGTAAAGCTCAGTGCTCGTAACCGCACAATTACGGTTCTCTATTCTCTACAGCAGGGGTGTCAAACTGCCACAGCCCTGCAGAGTTTAGCTTCAACCCTAATTAAACTCACCTGATCAGCTAATCAAGGCCTTCAGGCTTATTTGAAAACTGCAGGTGTGTGTGTGTGTTGAAGCAGGGTTGGAACAAAACTCTGTAGGGCTGTGGCCCTCCAGGAACTGAGTTTGACACCTGTGCTCTACAGCACCAACTACATTACATATACAGTTGTGTTCAAAATAATCCAGTCCAACATCACTAACCGGATCAATCACTGTTTTTGGTCGAACTTATATTTCTACATGGCAAATCATTTACTAGTAGGTGTAGCAGAGTAATAGTAAAACAACAGACCCAACAGTCATGACATGCATGCTGCTGATTTAGTGTAATTGAATCATTAATTGAAAGGCGCGTGTTCAAAATAATAGCAGGGTGGAGTTCAATTAGTGAGGTTATTCATTCCGTGTTATTCAACTGTCAAACAAGTGGCCCTTATTTAAGGACGAAGGCAGTACTGTACTGTACATTGTGGTTATAGTGCATTTCTCTCTGAAAATCAGGGTAAAATGGGCCGTTCCAGACATTGTTCAGCGCACTTTCATTAAAAAATTGATTGGAGAGGGGAAAACATATAAAGAGGTGCAGAAATGATAGGCTGCTCAGCTTAAATGATATCAAATGCTTTAAAATGGCAACCAAAACCAGAAAGACGTGGAAGAAAATGAAAAAACTACCATTCGAATGGATCGAAGAATAGTCAAAATGGCAAAGACTCAGCCAATGATCCGCTCCAGGGTGATCAAAGAAGATCTAAAGTTACCTGTGAGTACTGGCACAATTAGAAGACGCCTATGTGAAGCCAAGCTATCGGCAAGAAGCCCCCGCAAAGTCCCACTGTTGAAAAAACGACATGTGCTGAAGAGGGTACGATTTGCCAAAGAACACATTGACTGGCCTAAAGAGAAATGGCGCAATATTTTGTGGACTGATGAAAGCAAGATTGTTCTTTTTGGGTCTAGGGGGCGCAGACGGTTTGTCAGACGACCCCCAAACACTGAATTCAAGCCACAGTACACTGTGAAGACTGTGAAGCATAGTGGTACAAGCATCATGATACGGGGATGTTTCTCATTCTACGGTGTTGGGCCTATCACATACAACGGATCATGGATCAGTTTGAGTACATAAAAATACTTAAAGAGGTCATGTGCCAAAGAGGAAATGCCCTTGAAATGGGCGTTTCAACAAGACAACGACCCCAAACACACCAGTAAGAGAGCAGCATCTTGGTTCCAGACCAACAAGATTAAAATTACTGTACGGAGTGGCCAGCACAATTCTCAGACCTTAATCCAATAGAAAACGTGTGGGGTGACATCAAAAATGCTGTTTTTGAGGCAAAAAAAAACAAGAAATGCAGAGGACTGTGGTCTGTAGTGCAATCGTCCTGGGCTGGAATACCTGTTCACAGGTGCCAGAAGCTGGTCGACTCCATGCAACACAGATGTGAAGCAGTTCTCAGAAACCGTGGTTATACAACTAAATATTAGTTTAGTGATCCACAAGAAAGCTAAATCTTCAAGCATTGTTCAGTTTATACAGTAAATGTTTGACTTTGTAAAGAAAAATGCAGACACTGCTATTTTTTGAACAGCCTAATATTCTCTTTTCTTCACTTTCTATAAAGTAATAACAAATTTGATACAATTTTCTTCATGTTTTGATTTCGAATAGAATGTGCAATGTTTCCAATGCATTTGCGTGTATTGAAATAAAAATTATTAAGGATTTTGAGCTTTACTCACTTTTTTAAACACACAACTAATATATATATATATATATTTTTTTTTTTTTTTTAAGCAAAAATTATATTCGCAGATTGCTGGGTATTATTCGAAAATCGCACCCCTCCCCCACATGTACACACAGATGCATGTATAGGCTACACACCAGAGAATGCGAGCCAAGCGTAGTGGTGTGACGCTTAAATATAACAAACTAGGGATGCACGATATATCGGCCACCATATCGGTATCGGCCAATATCGGTTCATTCTTAATGTTATCGTTATCGGCCCAGTAAGAAAATTTGGCAGATATATTAAAGCTGATAAATAATGTATTATTTCCTTCAGCTGAGACTCTTCAGATGCGCACTGATCAACATGATGGTTTTGAATTGCTTGAAATATGATTGAAATCACTTCAAAAAAGGAAAATACGGATATGTGCAACATGAGCAGCACAAGGCTCTGTCATATCGGCTACATAAAACTATAACGAGAAAATCATAATTGTGTGTTTGGGACATGGCTTTTAATGGTGAGACTTTTGTTTTTGTATCAGGCTCTCAAAAATGATATAAAAATTTGGATTTTAGGTTTATCGGCCAATATATCGGTTATCGGCATTCAAATATAAAGAATCATCGGTTATCGGTATCGGCCAAAATTCTCATATCGGTGCATCCTTAACTGAAACATAAGTTTCAATATAATGTTCCTCTGACTAACACCTCCTCCAATCAAATATACTGATTATCAAGCGCAACATATTACAGAAATGAGTGGTGAAGACATTAATCAATGCCTCAACCTACAAAAACAGAAGTCCAGAACACAAAAGCAGCAGGCTTGCCTACTTATTGACTTTCTTTAACTTGCTATGTGCATGGGGGTGTATGAAAGACGGAGAACATTTGTGTGGGTGGGTAATAAGGTCCCAGCTTAATTAGCACAATAAGATAACGGACCCTTCTGGATATCAGGATTTTCACAGCAAGCCTCCACTTACATCAAATATCACTACCAGAGAAAGAGCCATCAAACTTGAAAATACAGTTTATCGAAGGACCCTTCAGAAACCAGAACAACAATAACATGGTTTAGACCAATCAAAAATGGTCTGAATGTTACAGTATGTCAGTTACACTTTCCTATCTATTGACAATCCATCAGAAAAGGTGCTGAGCACATCTCAAAATTACACTGGTTGGACAATCATCAGTTCTCAGCAAAAAAAAATAATAATAATTGCATTCCGAGGGATAAAAATTAGTTTGGGATTGGGGGGGTCATGTATCGTGTGCCATGAATTATTAGCTGCCAAGAGAAACCACCAAATTATCAGTAAATGTAGCAAACATCAAAAAATATTTCTGTTTGACTTTAAGGACATTTGTGTCTATTTTTACTTTTGTAAAAATTGTGTTGGGTTGACACGACGTCTAAGTGTAAAATTAGGGTCCTGAAGCAAAACCGGTTGAGAAACACAGGTTTACGGCATTATTTCACAGAGATGTCATAACATACTAAACTATCTGTGGCTGATCTTCTGTAATGAGTGTTGGATGCAAGAGGCATCACCTCACATCAGACTTCAGACAGGTGACGGGCTACAGCCTTCAGAATGACACTCACTTCTTGCCTCTTAATGAAAAGGTCTCTCAACACCAACTAAAGCTTCACTGATATGAGGAATATATAATGAGAGGGAGTTGAGTTGATATAATGAAGGTTGTGGAAAAACAATGCTGCCAGGTCGTGGTCTGTTTGACTGTCCTTGGTCTTTTATGTTGGAGCTTTCAGTGCTGTCGCAAAGTGGCATTTGCATTCATTCTCAGTTTCAAATGAAACAGTGCTCAGACTTTTCCACTGACATCAAAGTGCTTTCAACATCTTTGATACAGAAGGGGAAAAAACATCATGTTACACCACAGAGAGTCTAGAGGTTTAAGAAGTGAAAAATTGGGGGCTCGTCCGGAATCACGCTGTAGTTTATATGCAGAAAGCGTTCTGGAGTAAAGAATAAAAACTTCAGTAATTGATCAAGCCTCTCAAAAACTTGAGCCTCTACATCAATCAATCAGTTAAATGAAGCTATGAAAATTAATAAATGAATGCATTTTGTATAAATCAACTACTGTTGCAGGTATTTCGGCCACACAATTTTTCTCGCTCAATATCAGTGACAGAAAGATCATCCAGCAAGATGAACTCCAGACTGAGAAAGCTGAACACCAGCAGCTGAGTATTAATATTTGAGATCCTGCTTTCTGTCCTCTTTGGAAGCATGACAAGCCATGTCCTGACCTGTCCGTTGCACAGCTGTCCCTCTGGGGACAGACACGATCAGGCAAGGTTAAAAAGCAGCTGGATAAGCAGACACAATCCCATCTGGCTGATGAAAATGTCACTGAGACAGGCAGTGTCTCAACAGAACACCAGGACAACACAATGTGGAAGGACACTGTATAGAATACCCAATGTGACTCCATATGGGACGATGCAGCAAAACGTATATTAAATAGGTGTAAAGTGGACACATTCTACAGTTCTGCATTTTATTTTTGTCCCCTAAAGTCAACTTAATGGTAGTCATAATTTAGTTTTCACGACCATTTTCTAACTGACCCTTAACATTAACAAATTTTCGGTGAAATTTCGTGAGCAAAAAGGTCCATTGTATTTTGTCCAAAGCGTACCTATGTAAGAAATACCACTCAGTATACCAAACAAAAAAGAGGAAAGGGTATCTTGTTTTAAGTGACATGTCCCCTTTAAACTGAATGAATTTGAAACCTCACGAAATTGCATGGAACGAACACTAAGCATTTTTATTGGCCTGGACAAATATTTCCTGACAGCATTTTATTACAATACATTCCAGAAAAATAACCTCATTATAGTTTCATCAATGTCTCTTTCTCCATCTCCCTCTCCACTCCATCTCTTCTCTCTCACTTGTCTGTCTTTGTGTGGCACACTGTGGATTTAGACAAACTCTCCTGCCGGACGAGTACAGGGTTGATGGCAGCAGAGCGTGGAGACGCCAGCTGTCCATCACAGCTGTCAGCATCTCCTTTGGTGCCAAAATCAAGGGCCGTTCCACAAGGTCAGAGATACGGTGGACTCTCGCTTCTAAAACAACAGGATTATTTCCTCTTCCAATCTCAGACTCGTTTAATCACACAAACCTCTGAACTTCCATCTCTCAGTCAGTTCATCTCTTAATCAAAAGATCTTATTCCGTCTTCACAATGTTCCCCATCCTCATTGAAGTCTGCGCCTCTTTTCCAAAGCCTAATGAGTTCCCAACCTACTGAGACATCATAAGCCCGTGCCTGGCGTGAAGTTTGTTCCAAAAGTTATGTTGACTTCCAACACCAGACAGCATCACAGTTTTCCCCTCACATAGAATTCAATCCACAATGTGGATTGTGGTAAACTCAACAGAAAAAAAAAAAAAATGAAGAGATGAATAAACTTGTCAACTATAAATATACTTATATTTCATTCCGTGCTATATTAATAGTTTATATACACGTTCAAAACGTTCAAAAGTTTGAGCCTGTACGATTTTATTTAAAGTTAAAGAAGTTACTACTTTTAAATAGCAAGGACACAATAAATGTATTAAAAGGGACAGTAAAGACAAATGATTTCTGTTCTATAAATTCTCAAAATAAATATATAGAGAAATTATTCTGTAAATGCTTTTCTTTTAAACTTTCTACTTATCAAAGAATCCTGAAAAAAATCATCAAATCATCATATTAGGCTGATTTCTGAAGGATCATGTGACACTGAAGACTGGAGTAATGATGCTGAAAATTTAGCTTTGTCATCACAGGAATAAATTATATTTTAAAATATATTCAAATAGAAACCAGCTCTTTTAAATTTTAATAATATTTCACAATGATTTTACTGTATTTTTGATCAAATAAATGCAATTGTCTTTCAAAAACAAAAAATCTTAGATCACAAACGTGTGTGTGTGTGTGTGTTAATGCCAAACTTAACTGGAATCAATTGTGAGTTGCTTGTAGAGTATTTTAAAATCAAATTAAAAGTAGCAATATGTAAGAATGTGCTTAGGACTAAATCCTCCAGAATCTGTAACACTATTAGCAAATAAACATAATACAAATCACGGTAACACTTTATTTCACAGTGTCCTTGTTACATATTTTACATGTACTTACCATAGTAATACCAGTAGATTATGCATAATTACATGCAACTAACCCTCAACCAAACCCTAATCCTACCCTAACCCTATAGTAAGTACATGTAGTTAATTAATATTACTCAATACTTAAATATATAATTACACTGTAACAATGACACCTTAAAATAAAGTGTAACCCAAATCATTGCCTCATAGCAAATGTCACAACTGAATGTAGTTGACAATTCTAAACTCTCCACTGTCAATCCCACAATCCCCTGCATAAGCCTTCCGCTCAGCTCCGATAGAGACTGAACAGAAAACACACACTCAGCTCTGCACCAACGGACATGTACACGCTGCCCATGGAAAGCCGACAGCAAAGTACCTCACTGCTATCTGTTTCTCTCTCTTCGCTTCTCATTGGTCCACCACACGGCACACCGAAAGCCCAGCAGACTCAATGCACCGTCAGCCCTCTCTTCAATCAATTCCACACAAATGACTTTCACTGGCAGTCTCTCAATGGCCATAAACAAGCACATTTCACCAGTGAGGGCCATAAACCTGATCTGTGGGGTCGCAGGTAGTACAAGATACGCTGAATCTAGAGCCTCGATTTATCATTCTGTGCCTTCACCTTGAGTCTCAGACCAAGAGCCAAATTCCCTGATAGGATTTGGTTCGACCAATCAAGTCAACAAGGAACACAGTCGCATATACCAGAATCCTCTTCTCTCCGTGTCATTATTAACTTTAGAGTATCGTATTGTCTTGTTATCAGCGGCTAAGCTTGTAATCAGTTCCATTCAAAGCAAGCAGCAAAACAGATAAAGGGAATATTAATTGGAAATGCAAAACTGCACTATAGCAGGGATTAAACTTTCCAGCAGAAGACGATGAATGATTCATTGACCTCATCAAAAGATGGACATCACAGTGCTCAGCGGTGAACATGTGCACACTTTTTCAGATTTCTCTGATGTATAAATGGAAATGAGACTGGTGTAACACCGCAGTCTTGTCGTCATCTGCTCTGAAAGGCTGCCGTGCTGCTAAGAATAGTCCAACTTTCTGATGTTTACCAGGAACACTGTGGTTCTGGTAGGAGTGCTGGATATTCAATAATTACAAAAACAAGAGTAAAATTAAATTACAGAACATTTAGGAGCAAACGTCAGTGCATAGAAACAGAAAAAATAGCAACGGTAGAAAGTGTCTTCTACTGACTGCACGGATGCAATGTACTCGTGCGTTTTCTCTCTCATCTGTTTACGTTCACTTAAGGCGAGACACGGCAGGCAAAAACATTGTTTTTTTTACTGGTAAATTTTGAGATTTTTGGATATTTGTCTTCAATAACATGTCTTCTTTCAGACTTGTGGTGAAAAAAAGTCCGAAATACACATTTAGGTCTTTATTTTACTACACTTTGTCTGTAGATTTCTCATAAATTCAGCAAAAGTTGGCGTTCTTAATCCTCCCGCTGCTCCGCGATCGCTGTCGCACAGTCATCACACACACCGCTGGAAAGCTCTCTCTCTCTGCTGTACAATGCTGTCAGATCCGAATATGGTCATTTCCTTTTTATCAGCAACCAATCGTGAAAGTAAAAGGGCTGAATGCGCAATCTCATTGGCTGATGATAAATCTTTAAAAGCCCGTTTTCTCAAAATGACTTTTCTCTCATACTCCAAGTCTGAAATCTCCACTTCAGTAGCACCGATATACACCAAACTTTCCAGTCTTGTATCTAGTTATATTATGAAGACATTTACAGAGGGATTTGTAAATATATTATTCCTAGCCTGATTTATATAACATTTTATTCCAAAAAACATGGCGAAAATATATATTTTTTAAGGCTATTGACAGTATATTCTGATTTACAGGATAACAAAAGTAGATATCCATAAATCCCTCTGTAATTTTTTTCCCATCTAATATGTGAACACAATGAAAAAATTTTTTTTAACCTGGCTTTATACTCAGATTTCGTTTTTTAAAATATATGCAAATTAGCGCATATTTTATTAGATATTGCCTAATTTGCATATTTAAACATTAAATTACAGAAAATTTGTAATATATATATTTTTCTCATCTTAATGTAGGTAATCAACTGGGAAAGTTTCATAGTGATATCTGCTAATTAAAAATGTTACCCTATTCACCTGTAGTGTCTCACCTTAAGACATAAATGACTGCGTTTACTTGCAAAGACATGGTCACTTTAACACATAAGTATGTGTATTTAACCGCTCAAGCCCAATTAGTCGACAAAAAGCATTTAGTTCAATTCTCAAGTGCTTTATAAGCAGCGGCTTCATTTGAGTGCGTCTCTCAGACAGCGCTGAGAAACAGACAACCGACACATTTCTACCGGTTAATCAGGTCGACCCAGTATGTCGCCAACCCCTATATGCAAATTATATTATTTGCGAATTATAATACATGACATTTCCCTAAACACCAGGCATACTTAAAGTGAAAATCAGTTTTACCATGTTCTAAGTCTGAGGGACAATAACTTTCCCACTTTGAGTTTAATGAATCCTTTTCTTAGACATGGAATTACTAAAGAAACATTAATTTGTTACATTTATATAGCGCTTTTCTCTGCACTCAAAGCGCTTTAAATAGAAGGAGGGAATCTCCTCAACCACCACCGATGTGCAGCATCCACCTGGATGACCCGCCGGCAGCCATAGTGCGCCAGAACGACCCACTATACCAGCTTATTGGTGGAGAAGAGACAGTGATGAAGCCAGTCAGTGTATGGGGATGATTAGGAGGCCATGATGGACAGAGGCCAAGGGGCAAATCTGACCAGGATGCTGGGGTCACATCCCTAATCTTTTTTGAAGGACATCCTGGGATTTTTAATGACCACAGAGAGTCAGGACCTCGGTTTAAAAAGTTGTATATATTATATAATGCTTTTTTATTTTATTTTATTAATAATAATTAATAAACATGGACGCTTAAACGTCTGTCCATTACCATATTTGATGCTCAAGGAAATCTGTCTAAATTTTAATTTTGTGTGAACAATACACAATACATTTTGTCATGATCCATGATACATGTTGCATATTTGCATTGCGATTTATTGTGACACAATATGTTGTTACACCACAGGCTCCATATGATATTTAGTGCCACTGGGATGTTTTATTGTATCGCCACTTTTTTTCTTTTGATATTGCTTCAATATATGCCACCGTGAAAGCCAGCTCTCCAGCTATTTAAAACCTCATATCAGTCAAACACTGCAGAGCATTATATCAGACTCACTTCTCTCCTTGAAGTTTGTTGGTTTTCACAATCAAGTCCTGGGTTTGTTCTTTGGCTGCCTGTTGACAAACAGAACATGAGAGCTGGGTTATGGGGAAAAAGCATATTGGTCCTTCAACTTTGCAGATTATAATATCTTCTTGAAATTGCTTTTAAAGTCCCCGTGTTGAAAATCAAAATTTTAATGTTGTTTATATTGTCTATGTGGTGTTTTTAATATGCTTTAATACAAATCATGTGCAAATTCACAAGTCAACACCATTGCTGAGTATTTTATCCTTAAAACTGCAGTGAAAAAGACACGGTTTTAAATCTGACGTCACCTTGTAACCAATCAGATCAAAGAGTGGTGTGAGTGAGTGGAGGCGGGGCTAATTTAAATATTCATAGAACTGAATATACTAAATGAGGCAAGGGTGTAGATTTAGATATAAGATATTTTAAGGCATGAAGACATTTTTTTTCAAGGAAATAACGTTATATGTAATTTTGGTGATCAAAGATGAGTTTTAAGTGATAAAATTATTGACTTTAAACTTTTATTTTGTGAACGTTCTGGAGTACACTGGTATATAGATGACCTCAAAAGCCAATAGATATTGATATAAAGCAACAAAAGTCAGATGATGATTGTAACTATCTGAAAGCAAACATGCATGATTACCTTTAACCTGTTGGTCATTTCTTCACAGCAGGAGCTCATGGCCTGAACATCTTCATGAACGCTCTCTAGTTCCTGAAGCAGAAAGACACACTTAAGATCTCTGAAGAAGAGTCCTACAGCTTATGTGCACATGAAGCAAAGTTTATTGTGTAAATCACATTTACATTTAATCAGAAGCTCTTATCCATAAGAATTTATAAGAAGAACAGCAACATTTGAAAACAGTAATATTGTGAAATATTATTTCAATTTAAAGTAACTTTTCTATTTTAATATATTTTAATATATTGTAAAATCTTTTTTTTTTTTTTTTTTTTAAATGTAAAAATTTAGTATCCCAAAGCAACTTTTTTAAATCCTCCAGTCTTCAGTGTCACATGATCCTTCATGAATCATTCTAATATTATAAGTTGATGCTCAAGAAACATTTCTTATCATTAACAATGTTGAAACAGTTGTGCTGCTTCATACTTTTGTGGAAACCATGGATTTTTTATCCTGAAATAGTGTTTTTTTTTTGGGTTTTTTTACAATGTAAAAGTCTTAAGTGTCACTTTTGATCACTTTTGATTCCTTGCTGAATTAACTTCTATATATATATATATATATATATATATATTTTTTTTTTTTTTTTTTTTTTTTTTTTTTGTGAAATCTTTAAGTAAAACGCATAAATATACATTAGAATTTAAAAGGGGTCATGAAAATCAAATTTGCCTTGATCTTTTGACATATAAGTCAAAACATCCTGCAAGTTTCATAGCTTAAAACATCCTCGTCATTATAAAGCATGTATTTAATCAAGCTCGAAAAGCTTGTTTTGATATTGCAGGATCTGTGACTTCACACGGGCAAATATGGGCATATGCCTGCCTCCAGAGCAACACTGACGAATAATTAAATCATCGCATCATAGAGCTGACGTTTGCCTACACCGGATGCGAGCACCGCGTTGCATCAAAGGCGAATAGAACCAATTATAATCACTGGATACAGTATGCAGAATAGATGCGCGTTCAGTTTCTGACATACTTCACGCACTTCAGTCTGCCAACAACAGGACAAATGGAAGAGTAAATGGAAGAGTAAATGGAAGAGTAAAGGAACGTTCGCTTTGACCCGTCCAGTTTAAACAGCCCATTTGCTCATTTCTGTAGAGACTCCCGAAGGATCCCAGCGTTAGGAACGAGTGGATGGTTTATTTTTAATGGTGTAATGGATCGTGCCTGAGGATTATATGTTTGTTCAGGTGGCACAGTGTAACGGAGAGTTCACAAATAAACTTTTGTTGACAGATGATTGAAGCAGTCAATTTCATTGGATCTGACAGCAGCTGCATCACAAACCGTAAGTAAATGACTCTTAAAAACACTTGCTCGCGTGCAATAGCGAGTGGGCGCTGATACAATGTCCTATGCAGTGAAGTTAGCCAGTCATAACAGTGGACGTTTACTGACGAGCCTTAAAGGAGCCGCGTCTTAAAAATGGATAATTTCAGACAGAGATGGTTGAGGGTTGAAAATAATCGTTTTTTCCAAATATCTATTTGTTTTTTGTGCAAAAAACTTAAAAACATTATAAGTAAACCTCAAGAAACATATTAAAATAATTTAAAAAAAATCATGACCCCTTTAAAATATAATGTACACTGTGAGATGGCAGATCATAAAAAAGCACCACAGGCAGCTTATGTAATGTAATAGTTTTGGATTGTTTTAGTCTGAGCTGCCTCAAATAAATGGTTGACAACCATTTTCTTTGAGGCAGCTCAGACTAAAACAATATATATATATATATATATATATATATATATGGTGTATATATTTCTGTACCTATAAACATATAATGAGCTTCCAACTGCTTATGCTCTACTCTGCTCTGCCTGTGAATTTACCTCCGTCACTTCTTTAAATATCCGTACAAACTCTTCATTGATGGACAGGCTGCGTCTCTCGATGTCTCCCCGCAGGTTCCTCCTGGTTCGCAGACTGTTCTCAGTGAAAAACACGGAGAGGGATTTCAACGCTTCCAGCATCTCCTAGAAATACAGAAAATACAGAAAATAAATGTGACAACAGGACCTTCATTGCTGATTGTTTATCAACTGCATCCTGCCTACAACCCATACGACATGAAGATCAAGTGTCAAAGCAATAGGCTATGTCTAATCTGTACTGCAAACTTTCTTCAAATATACTGTGGCAGTGCAGTACAGTAACGTTACAGTAGTGATGGTATGGAAATGCAATGGTCTTTTGGTATGAAATAGTTTCAAAGTTTGGATTGGGCAAGATTTTTTTTTATGTTTTTGAAAGCAGTCTCTTATGCTCCCCAAGGCTGCATTTCTTCAATTAAAATACAGTAAAATCAGTAATTGTGTTTTCTATTTCAGTATATTGTAATTCATTGATTAATAGAAAGTTTGTAACAATGAAGTAATGTTTGCTGTCACTTTAGATCAATTTAATGTGTCCTTGCTTAATACAAGTATTAATTTATTTTTAAATACCATAGTACATGAATGTCAGTATATTTTACTTTCAAGTACCATAGTTTTACCATGTTATAACATGGTAAAGTATTTCACATAGAGTAAGTTACACCACCTTACTGAAATGTTGGTACTTTTGATGCTATCTTTGTTCAGCTTTATTATCTCTGTTTAAACCAAGAATGCATCATGGCTATTTATTTTAAGGAAAAGGAGTATGTTATTTAATATAACATTAATATGACACAGAAGTTTTATAATTAATCATTCTTGTAGAGTAGTGACAGGTGCACTGCGAGGCTAATAAGTTAGCTAATGCGAGCTGACCGTCACTCACAGACCTTGTCATTATCCAGCCTGGTCTCCAGGATCTTGTTGAGTTTTCTGGACAGAGGGTTGTTGGTCTGCGAGGAGGACACATTCCCGCTGCTGTTAGAGATGTGAAGGCTTGAAGCATCAGTTGACAGCTCTGCTTTAGTCTCTGCCATCATCAACATCCACGTCAACCTCCAGGAAGCTGTTTTGAGTAACCAGAAAAACGTCCCACTGCAACAAGCCCTGAATGCTTTAGTTCCGCGTCCCAAGTCGTGCTTTTTGACATTTGTGCTGAACAATAATTTCTCCAGAAATGAGACTCTCGTCTGTTGAGGTTGTCATTGAAGGAAAATGTTTAAAGTCGGCATGAAACGGAAGTTAAAGATGTGATGTATCGGAGTAAAACGGCTTATTGAACAAGAGAAAAATGTCGGGCGGGACTTGATTTTGTCCTTCGGGAATTGATTGGATCATCATGTGAGTGACAGGTTGCCCCGCCCTCGTGTCAATAAACACGTCATCAGAGAAGACATTTCGCTGCAAGAGGGAGGGGGAGTTATTTTGATTGGGCAAATGAATAAAAAAAATAGGCTGAACAAAAATGATGTGCATGGATAAGTCTGCGTTTTTGATTTCATGGAGAGCTTAATAAATAAGGTCAATAATGTTTGAAATATTTTAAGATATTTTAACATAATGTATTTATAAAATGAATATTAAAAAAAATCAAAATTATATTTTTAAATATATTTTTACATTATGTATTATTATAATGATATAGGCCTATAATAATAATAATAATAGCCAATTATTATTATTATATTTTAAATATATTTGTCTGTAGTAATTATAGACAACTATACTTGTTATGAAAGACTGTCATCATGCACATAACAATATACAGTGATTGGCGAGTTTTCTGACTGACAGCTTAAACAAACAGAGCTTTAGCACCACCTGTAGACAACTCCTCCCAAAGGAAATAAGTAGGTGTTTTGCATCAGGAAGTTTCGAGTGCGGAGCTATGAGTTTCTCCACAGAGTGTATAACCGAATTTGTGCATGCAGCTAAAAACAAGTTTCAATGTTCTATATTGTTATGTGTATTGTTACTGTTTGAGTGGAAGATAATTTACCGTGAACTGAAAGTATTAACATCATAGATCCTTATCCAACGCGATACAGATCAACGTACGCAATCCAGACAATTCTAGTAATTAGTATTCCTCTGTACTATAATTGTTTCCAACACCTGTTTACATGTCTATCATCATTGCAATGAGTGTTATATGCTTAGTTGTACACTTACAGATAAATGTGTTAGGATTTAGGCTTTAAATGCACATCATGTTGTTTACATAAAGGCAGCCTGAATGGCGCTAATGATGGGATGAACAGGATCCTTACATGATGATAAATAAGCCTACATAGCAATTATACAGTTAATCCTAGATATATCACATTGCATGTGTAACTGCTTATTATGGTTGTAATGTTATTTGTCTATTTTCAGCATGGTTATTTACTATTATTCTTGTGTTCGGTTATTTACTATTTTGTATGTCAGAAGTATACTCATTCCTATCCATAGTAGAGAATAAATGTTGAAGAAGAAACATCAGAGTCCTTATTGCATTCATCCAGATTTGACATATTTATTGCAACCAATTACAACCAGACAAATTAAGTACTCCAGAAAATATGGTCCTTCGAGCCAGATGTGCAATTGCTCTGGAATTATGAAAGATGTCCTCTGATCAGAGAAGTAGAGAAGCAAGGCCTGCTGATGTACGACCAAAACGGCGAGTGCAGCCACCAGCCTGGTTGGAAGATTATGATGTTTATCTCCTGAACTATGATAAAACTTCACCAGCTGTTAAAACTACGCCTCGCCCCACAGAGACAGAGGAGCCGTACCACCGCATTGAGAGGGTAGCCGAGATGACCCCCGGTTAAATTCTTTTACTCTTCAACTGGACTCAGGCAGAGACACCTTTACTCATTTTGGCCAGGTTGAACAGATATGTGAGAGCACACCTGTACCTTACCACAGTATATCAAGGGGATGTATCCTCAGAGATATTGGAGGCCATTCAACAGCTCAAGACTGAGAATCAGAAACTACAATCTACAGTCTTAGACATGCAATGACAAATGCGTGGTGATATTGCAGTTTCATTGCACCAAAGGCAAACACCACCATCACATGATAGAGCCTCTTCTCAACCATTGCGGTTACCTCAAGTCAACCTGCCACACTCCATGTGCCTCCATACCATCTGAAGAGGAAGACTGGCCACCCCCACCTCCACCAGTAGCTGATGATGTTCCACTTCCTCGAACTGCATTGAATAAACCGCTGCCTCCAATTTCAACAGCAGCTGTCCCAAGACTTAATGGAGGAATTAACTGCATGTTTGAGTAGACTAGGCAGGACATCACACCTGCCTTCATGTCCACTGACTCATGTACCTTGAACCAGATGAAGATTCTATTCAGTAGTGGCATCTGACCAGCAGAGGGCACGTGATACTGATTAACAGCCCAGGTATCCCCATATACCTCCTTGTGTCAGTATAAAACATCAAAAGGAGATTGGTGAGGATCCTCACAACCCTCAACAAGAGAAAGTATATTGAGGCCCTAAGCCCACAATTCCTGATTTCACAAAGGGGGACCCACAAGAGTTTGCCAGATTGAAGATCTCCCAGGAAAATATTCTGCCTGAGGATGCCACAGAGAGATTTAAATATCAGATCCTCCTAGATCATCTCAAGTTTGAGAATGCCCCTTCTGACAGCAGACTCTTATACAAATTCAAAGAGACCTTTTTCAGACACTATGGCTTCCGTTGCAGAGCAGTATGGACAACCCCACCAGTTAGCTCTGCATCATATTGCTGACTTCGTGGAAGGCTATAGTATCCGTAGTCATGATACAACTGGATTCAAGAAGTTTGCACTCAAGGTTAGAGCACTCGTGGGCATGCTAGATCAACCAGGTGAAAGTGGTAATATTACACTACAGTTTGGCTCACATGTTACTAAGCTACTGTCCACGTTACCTCATGACCTGAGAGCTGATTTCAAGAGGTACATGTATCCTGGGTGTCCGCATCCCCACACTCCTAAATTTTGCAGGGAGGCTGGAATACGAACTGTGTGGCTTTGAGTTTATTGGAGAAAGAAGGGAATGCTCTGACTAAAGGAAGGACAGGTGTAAGGACGTCAAGTTTTGTAAGATATTGTCCATATTTCACAGCTCAGATCCTTCCCCCACCAATCCACTGACAGAGGAGTCTGCTCCAGGTGCTACTAGACCTCAGGACAAGGTAAAGGCGTACTGTCCTTATTGCTCTAACACCCAGCATTACTTTAGTCAGTGCCAGAACTTTAGTCAGCTTACTAAAGAACAGAAGAACTGGGTAAAGTATTGCTCTAACACCCAGCATTACTTTAGTCAGTGCCAGAACTTTAGTCAGCTTACTAAAGAACAGAAGAACTGGGTAAAAACAAACAAGAAATGTTGCCGTTGTGGTCACACCCACCAAGCAGCACAGTGGCGTCTGAAATCAACCTGCAAAATCTGTAAGGGCAGACGTCTTGAGGCACTCCACAAGCTCAATGATAGACCGATTAGAGAAAAACCTTCCCTTGTCAGTCCCACTAATGAGGTTCTGTACTTGGATAGACAAGCAGGCTGTAGTCAGGTACTACTGAAAGTCACCAAAGTGATCATACACAATGGAGAGCATGCGCTAGAGACCTTCGCTATTCTAGATCAGTGGTTCCCAATTCCAGTCCTCGTGACCCACTGCTCTGCACATTTTGTATGTCTCCCTTATTTAACACACCTGAACCTGATCATCAGCTCATTAGGAGAGACTCCATGAACTGAACTGAGTGTGTCAGATAAGAGAGACATACAAAATGTGCAGAGCAGTGGGTCACGAGGACTGGAATTGGGAACCACTGTTCTAGATGATGGCTCAGAGTGAACAATCTTTCTTCAGGCTGCTGCTCAGAAACTGAATCTTCGTAGGAAGACAGAGGACCTGGCATTGAGAATAGTTTGATTGGACATGAAGGTCATATGTGGTAATTAATTGTCCTTCTACATTTCTCCTGCTTGTCAGCCTCAAAAGGTCTTCAAGATCAACAGAGCATTCTCAGCAGATCAGCAAGAACTGGCAGAACATACCTACCCCATCAAAGCCCTACAATGCAAGTATAGCCATCTCAGAGGACTGCCCATTCCTGCTCTTGGCAAAGCTCAACCTCTCTTGTTAATTGGCTCTGATTATACTCACTTAATCACTCCAATTACGCCAGTGCTATTTGACCAGCTGCGGTGAAGATGAGGTTCGGTTGGACAGTGCTTTTGGACTAAGCTTTTCCATTATCAGCTTCAGACTCAACAGTGCCTGAATATTTCTGTTGTGTCTCCCTCCAATGAGCTGTTCAAACATGTCCAAACATGTCTTTGGCAACTGGCTGTATTGTCTAACAGGAATGAGAAGCTTGTCACTAGATCAAAGCAAGACCAGGAGGCAATTAACCTAATAGATCGACATCAATGGGATCCAGCGTTATGCCACTCCTCTTCTCAGGGTAAGGCACATCCCTAAACTACAAGCTACAAAGTAAGGTGTGATGGCTAACCTCCGCAGCACAGAGAATCACTTAATGAGAGACCCCCAAAGGGCAGAAGCCTATATTGCTGAAATTATGTCAGTTCGCAGATTTTACAGTTCCTAACTGTACTCAGCAAATTCACATATTTTGTAATGCCTCAGAAAAGGCTTATGGTTATGTTGCATATCTACAGTGGCATTCCTCACTGGTAGATCAAGAGTGGCCCCTAAACAACAGCTATCTATGCCAAGGTAAGAACTGTGTGCAGCCTGTATTAAGTTTTTCAACGTTCAGTGGAACAAATTTTTGCTGGATACCCATGTGCTGTCATAGTAGATGATATATTGGTTGGTGGACACACAGAAATGGAGCACAACGACAACCTAGAAAGAGTACTGGAGCGGGCCAGACTGATAAATCTCAGGCATAATCCTCTGAAATGCAAATTCAGACTGACAGAAGTGAGCTATATGGGCCATGTCTTCAGCAGTGATGACCTACATGCCGATCCATCAAAGACTAAAGCCACCAGTGAAATGTCAGAGCCCACAAACGCCACTGAGCAGAGATTTCTTGGCATGGTCAACTACATGGGCAAGTTCATCCCTAATCTCAGTTAAATATCTGCCTCTCTCCGCCAGCTAACTCACAAAGACACAGTATGGTGTTGGCTGCAACAGCACCAGGATGCTTTCAATGCCTTGAGAAAGTGCCTAACATGCCCCCTGTCCTGTCTTACTACAATGTTGATAAGCCCGTCACCTTAACATGCGACTCCTCACAGTTTGTTTTGGGAGCGGCATGCCTGCAGGACAGTAAGACTATTGCTTACGCTTCATGTGTCCTCACGCAAACTGAAATTCGCTATGCGCAAATAGAAAAAGAGCTCTTAGCTGTAGTTTTCGCTTGCAACAATTACATCTACAGCAAACCAGTGACCATTGAAACAGACCACCAGTCTTTGGTGACAATCATCAAACGTCCGATACACAGCACTCCTGTCTGACTCCAACGAATGTTGCTTCAGCTGCAACGTTACAACATCACCCTAGTCTACAAAAAAAGGAAAGCGCATGTACATAGCAGACCCCACAAGCATCTGTACAGCAACAGTCCAAGGAGGAAAACACCTTTGAGGTAAGGAATGTGTACAACATCTCACCATCACGCATGGATGAACATAAACGAGAATGCAATCAGACAAGGATGGTCAGCCAAACTGCACAGTGTTCTCCCAGCAATGCGGTTGTTTCACCCATACAGACACAAACTGGTCACAGACAATGGAATTGTGTGGAAAGGCCACAAGGTTGTCATCCCAGAAACACTTCAGCTGGAATACACACAAATTGTACATAGGGGTCACCCTGAAGCTGAATCCACCAAACGACGTGCACGTAGCATATACTTTTAGCCTAACATGACAAAAGACATTGATGCTTACGTCACATCTTGTGCCACATGCAACAGCAGCAAAGCACACAAACAGAAACAACCACTTAACAGTGTTCCAAGCCTACCATGGTCAACAGTAGCAGCTGACATCTTTGAGTGGAATAGTCACCAATACTTGGTACTTGTCGATTCCTAATGAGGCTGGTATGAGATCGTTCAGCTCCACAGTTTGACCTCAGCAAGTGTCATACTGAAGCTAAAGAGACTCACCCCAAACCCTCTTCACAGACAATGGGAGACAGTTCGTGAGCAATGAGTTTGAAGATTTTGCTAGGGTCTGGGACTTTGTTCACAAAACCAGTGGTCCAAACCACCCTCAATCAAATGGCCTAGCGGAGCGCGTGGTTCATATCGCTAAACAACTCATGGAAAAGTCCAAACGAGATGGCTCTGATATCTAAACCTACTGAATCTGCAAAATGTCCCACGAGATCCTAAGCTTGGCTCACCAGCTTAGAGATTAATGTCCAGACAAACCCACACCACCCTGCCTCTTCACAGCTCTTTGCTGGAACCTTCTCCTCTGGTCTCCAAAGAGATTCATGCACAGATCACAAAGAAAGACTGTGTCAAAAGAACAGTTATGACAAAACAAGTATACAACTGAGTGCAGGATACAAACCCCTCGTGGTTATGATGGCAAATGAGTGGTGAAGGAAGTCTGCCGTGAACCAAGACCTTGCATCGTCCTGTCGGGTGAAAAGGAATATTGGAGAAACCGCAGACACCTCCTATCTGTGAAAGAGCCTATGCCAAGTCATTATGATGATGATGGTCATGAGGTAATCCATGCTCCAAACAAAGTGAATGATCCAATTCCAAAGACACAACCCACACAATCAACCATAGGTCAAATAACCTCTCAGACAAACACACAATTGAGAGCCAGTCAGTCCTTAAGTGACACGGTCTGGACGTACCAAACCCTAACCCAAAATACAAGGACTGAATTACACATTCATGTTTTATTTAATTGTTTATCTAGGTTACACACACCAGTTTTGTTATTCTGCAATACACTTTATCTACACTTTATTAATTTACAATGCACAATAGTTACTTTTTCTGGTATTGCAACTTGATCAAATTCAATATACCTTTGTTGTTCTAGTAAAGGTTTGTATTAAATTAGAAGAGTGAACTAATGTTCATTGTGAAGAAGAATTCTGATGTAAATGCAGCTGCAGAGTCTATACATGTTTTGTATTTTGATACTTAGAAAAGGGTATTACATCATTATGTGTGACATCAATATACGTGTACAGTATGTGATCACTCTCTATCTTGTCACATCCCCTCAGGTAGTCAGTGTGATATATATGTATCTGCCTTGTGATGTACTTGAGTGGTTCATAAAGCCACGAATTGTGAAGCTGGAGTCTATGCCAATTTATTTATGTTACAGAAGTCAACACTATCCATAGTGGAGAATAAATGTTGAAGAAGAAACGTCAGAGTCCTTACTGCATTCTAACTGGATGTGCCATAGTGATTGCATCCAATTACAACCAGCCAAATTAGGTACTCAGAATAATACTACTTAAAAACAATGGAAGGTTATAGTATGTCCCAATAATATATAAATGTGTGTTTATGTCGGTCAGGTTATACACTGTGACCAAATGTCTTCATATAAGGATAGTAAATTATATTAGATATTATAATTGTATTGAGAAAGGAGAAACATTAGCTGAATATAATTTTTTTTTTTTTAAAGTCGACAGAAAGTCTCAACCATAGAACAACTGAAAAAATCTGGCAGACCCATGAGAATGAGAGTGGTTTGGATTCTTTTTTGGGGGGATTTAACCAGATGAATATTTTAGTTCATAAACATAATAAAACAGTGATCTTTTGAGCTGACACACCTTTCTTTCAATTGAATTCCCTAACAAATTGCACCTATTACTGTTGTTAAAAAAAAAAAAAAATGTGACCCTTGACCACAAAACCAGTCCTATGGGTCACTTTTCTTTAATTGAGATTTGTTGAATAAATAAGCTCTCCATTGATGTATGGTTTGTTAGGATAGGATAATATTTGGCCGAGATACAACTATTGAAAATCTGGAATCTGAGGGTGCAAAAAAATCTAAATATTGAGAAAATTGCCTTTAAAGTTGTCCATTTCTGTTAGCGATTTTGCGGCATCCACTCACAAAAATATATTTTTTAATATATTTAAGGTAGGAAATTTACAAAATATCTTCATGGATCATGATCTTTACTTGGTATCCTAATGATTTTTGGCATAAAAGAAAAATCGATTATTTTGACCCATACAATGTTTTGTTGGCTATTGCCACAAATATACCAGTGCGACTTATGACTGGTTTTGTGGTCCAGGGCCACAAATCACTTCAAACCAGTGCCTTGACATTAACTTCACCTTGCCGGAGGGAAAAGGGGGAGTTCCCTGGGGGAGTGGCAATGAACAATCACAGCAACTACAGATATTGCACCTGAGAGGGCAAAAACAATTGAATTTCAGCCCATTTCTCCTCAGAGGGATTAAAAGGAGAGAAGAGGTGGGGCACAGGGTTACGCTCTCTGTAGTGTTTCAGGATGTGAGTCTTTGAGAAATATTCACAGCTATGTTCACACCTCCAGCACGCACCACTTTACACCAGCATCTCCTGAGATTTACACACATTCTGCATCTCTTCTGTCCTCTCAGAAGTCAAATTTTATTCTGAGCTGCTCTTAAGTCAGATACTTATTTTGCACTGCTCAGTCAGAAGGCTGCACCCGCAATAATTATTCAATCGAGAATTTACTTTAATTTATATTCAGAACAATTGCTCTTATTCTCATGGATAAATCTAAACGTCCTTTCACACCAAGAACAATATACAAAAAGATAACTATAATGATATCTATATTAGCGTCCACACCAACGCACATCATTCTGTTTATTCTAATCTCACGCTGCAGTTTTATCTGTCACTTTAAATGCTAGAGCGCTTTAAAGTAGGATGGATTCTGATTGGCTGTCAATGTTTTATCGTTCATCAACTGGGAAAAAAATATTCCAATCTCTGTGCCGTTAAAGTTGTGTTGTGGACTCTGTTATTCTTTAATATTAAAAACGATTTTTAGAACTATACCTTTATCATTATTATTATCTATATCGTCCTTGATGTGAACAGGAGGAGAACAAACAAAACAAATCTAATAATTTATTTGTACTTTATACTTTCTTGTTTTTGTCACGATAATGTTCTGTTTGGTTCGTTTCTGTCGTTTCTTTATTAGTTCTCGTTAGTCTCTGGTTACTAATCAGTTAATACTCGTCCAGCTGTGTTCCCATTAGTCCCCTCATATATTTCTTGTGTATAAATACTTCCTGTTTGGTTCAGGGTTTTGTCGGTCATTGTTAATGTTAGTTGTGTTTATGTTACCTGCTACCTTCCTGAGTATTCGAGTTTTCTATGCAAGATTTCCTGTTTCAAGTCTCTTTGGGCTTTCAGACCCGTGACAGTTTTATTATTTGTTTGTTTTATGGTTTTAGTTCGATTTGATGCAAGTGCTTTTGAGCAACTGTTTGCAAGAAGTGACATCAAATCTTTAGATTTTAGACTGCCACCATAAATAACTTACTTTACTTAGCCTACTTATTACTTACTAACTTTATGTATTTTATTTGTTTACTTGTTTGTTTGTTTGTTTGTTTGTTTGTTCTCATGCTAGTGTGGTATGCTAGCCTACATCAGCCCCACCCCAAACACACACCTGTAAACAAATAGAACGATTGATCAGTGTGTCTGTTAAGAGTATATCAGAGTATATTTGAGAAGACTAAATTGACCACATGGTTTTGATATTTTATGATACTTTTAATTTTTTTATGAATTAATTTTTGTTTCGTAATTGTGTTACTGTATACATTTAGTTTGAAAAAAGCCTATAAAACATTTAAGATGTTGGAGAGTTCTACTTAAATTTTTCTTTACATTATTTATATAGATCAGCTTTTAGATGCCACAGACACCCAAATATGATCATCCTCGTACGAGGGAGCCTCCCTCCAAAAAATGTAAAAGTTGCTAATATTTTTATGTATAAAGACTCAATTTATATATGAAACAATTTTATTAAAAACAAGTTTCGAATATTATTTGAAAAACTTTTGGTTTCTATTATGTTACAGTATTATGTCTTTTTTACTTTACTGTTAGATTATTTATTTATTTATTAAATATTGTTATTTATTAAATACATTGTTATTAATTAGGCCTACATAAATAGTTATGTATTTCTTAAATATTTTAAATTATTTAAATCAGTTTTTTATTTGAATCTATCTATTTAGTTATAATCCTATTTTATTTTATTTTTTTATAATTGAAGTCTTTATTTATTTTTAACATTTTTAACAAAACAAAACCAACCCCCCCATTATCAATAACCACTAAAGACAGACACAAAAAAGATACAATAAAATCAAATTATAAAGTGCCTATACATATTATTTTCTATTTAATTTTAGATTTGTTTCGTTTGTTTTCGCTAAACTTTTCCATGGACCACCTAGTACTCTCTTGTGGCCCCTGGGGGTCCCTGCAGTTAAAAAAAAAAAAAAAAAAAACCTGCTTTAGACAATATGCCTATTTCTTTTATTTTCAAACGCAGGTATTCGTCTCAAAAATCGGTATCAATGAAAAAACAGGTTCCTGTTGTGACACCACATTCCATAGACAATATATTACAATGTATTTATTTACAGTATTTATTTATTTTGTAGCAAAGACTTTAAGGCATGTGTCTGTATAGAAACTGATTTTAAAATAAATCTACCCTGAGAAGTGTGTCAACTAGCCCCGGCGTAATTCTGAGGCAGCAGGTCGGTGGGCGGAGCTTCTTCTAGTAGGATAGAGAGCGAGCGAGAGTCTGACTGCTGCCACACTGCGCTCAGTGCAGCGAGACGGACACACTGCTCAGTACTTTGCGTCTCTTATTAATAACACTGGGATTATTTCAGCGCTTTCCTGCAGGAGTGACAGTGAACTAAACAGAAAGACGCAAGCAGACCTCAGCAGACCCTCATTTTACGGGATTTAACGCGCGTTTTCTGCGCGTGTATAGCGAGTTGCGCCCCGTTGTGCGGACAAAGTTTATTTCTTCTTCACGGTCCCATATGAAGCTGGACCGGAGTTTGAATTAACACGCCAGTCAGAATATAGGCCTATCTATGTAAGTTATCACACTAGATGTTTTTTTATATGGTTATTCATGTTTTGCATGATGTCGTGCTTGTCTTTTGCATGGCAGGAGTTTATATCATAAATATATCACTGGCGCTATTAATAGATTATCAGTCTGTTGAGGAGCTTTGCCAAAAACTTTTTTCCTTTTTTTTTTTCTTTTCTGTACTTATTAGATGTTTGAGCCCCTAACATAGCCCATCATAGCAAACACTTTGTAGTAATTTACATTCATATCATAATAAATATGATTACATTAAGCTAAATTATCCTTAACACCCTTACATAATGTCATTCATACAGAAATGTCATTAGCACGGCTGATCTGTTAAGCATAGCCTACTATATGACTTATTAACGATAACTGATTATTGTAAAGATTCTTACTGTGAGTTTTTCCCACAAGCCTCAAAATGAGTTTTTTTATTTTTTTATTTTTTTACTTTTTTGTTCATAACTATTCGTTTAGCAAATCAAATAATATTGTTGACTAATACAATATATTACCACATAAATATTTTCTTTTCTTTTCTTTTCTTTTCTTTTCTTTTCTTTTCTTTTCTTTTCTTTTCTTTTCTTCTGCATTCTTTTGTGTAAGTATTAGATGTTTGAGCCCTAAGTCAGCCTTATATGGAGTAATGTTCACTCTTCCTGCACTGTTTTAAAGAAGTTTCTTAACAACAACTGATGAACAAACATCAAGTTAAACTTCAGAAGCTTAAAATCATTTGTTAAATTTCATTCAGGTACTAGTTAGACATGTTATGAAACCGTCATTCATTAATTAATTAATTCATTTTAAGTATTCCAAGGAGAACAAACAGGAATGGAAATGTTTACTTGTTTGTTTATTTATTTATGCATATTTTTAATTGTATTTTTATACAGTCTTTTACAGAATCATCCTAATATGCTGATTTGATGCTTAAGAACCATTTTTTTTATTTTTATTTTTTTTGTGGAAACTAATACATTTCTTTTCAGGATTCTTTGATGTTTTGGATCAAACTTTTATTTGAAAACGAAATATTTTGTAACATTATAAATGTCTTTACTTTTTTTTGATAAATTTCATGCATCCTTGTTAAATAAAAGTATTATTTTCTTTAATAAAATAAAATAAAATAAAATAAAATAAAATCTGACTGACCCTAAATTTTGAACAGTTGTATAGTGTATACCAGAGGTTCTCATCTCTGGCGTTCGAGGTCCACTTAGGGTACGTTTACACGACAACGATGTACTAAAACAAAAAACTTTTCCTTCGCGTTTTTCGTGTACAGGCGAAAACGTTGTCACGATCCCCATTCACACAGATCTGTGAAAACGCCAAAAATGTTGTATTATTCATGCCAGGCCAGTAGATGGCGATGTCACTTTGTAAAGAAAAACTACGCGCCTATAGACTGAACACGTAATGCGCATAATGTCAGCATTTCCACAAATTCACGTTTCTGTAGTTTACACGGAGACAATAACAGTATTGTTTTGTTTGTTTTTTCAGGCCCCAAAACGCTGTTGTCCTGTAAATGAACGTCCAAAAACACTTTAAGTCCCCCTGTAATCAATAATTATATCCCTTAAAACTCATCTTTAATCAACAAAATTACATATTTAAACGTTATTTCCTTGAAAATAAATTCTTCATGCCTTAAAATATCTTAAATCTAACTCTACACCCTTACCTCACTTAGTATATGCGGTTCTATGAATATGCAAATTAGCCCTGCCTCCAGTCACTCACACCAGCTCAGAGATCCACTCGTTGATGATCACACGTTGACCTGATTGGTTACGAGGTAGTTTGTGACATCAGAAACACCAGCGAACTAAACCGCGTTTTTGGTTCACTGCAGTTTTAAGGAGAAAATACTCAGCATTTGCACATGGTTTGTCTTAAAGCACATTAAAAACACCACATAGACATATAAACAACATTAAAAGCTTAATTTTCACCATGGGGGACTTTTTTAGTTGAAAAAGTTGTAGTCTAACGCCCCCTTAATTTCCTGCAGAGTTTAGCTCCAAGCCTAATCAAACACACCTGTACAAGCTAATCAAGGGCTTCAGGATTACTAAGCAGAGTTTGATCAAGGTTGGAGCTGAAGTCTGCAGGAAAGTGGATCCCGAGGGCCAGAGTTGCGGACCGCTGGTGTATATGAATGTTGTTGCATCAGAAAACAGGAATTGTGACTCTTACTGATTAAATGTTAGTCGAAACATTCTGAAGACTGACGGGACAGTGTTTTATTGCTTCTTCCTCAGGTGACGGCACACAGAACCATGGTGAAAACCATATGGAGATAGACATCCTCCTTCCAACAAGGGAAAAGGAACTATTTCTCGTGACATCCTCTATTTCTCCAAGCTCTCTTCTGGAAGCGTGTCCAATATTTAAACACATTTGTCCAGCATGGCATCCAGCCTGACGTGCACCGGGATGATCTGGGCTCTGGTGTCCCTGCTGAGCGCAGCAGCTTCATGCGTGGGCTTCTTCATGCCCTACTGGCTGCTGGGCTCACAGATGGATAAGCCGGTGTCCTTCGGCACTTTCCGGCGGTGCTCGTATCCCGTGCGGGACGAGGAGAGGCAGGCTACGGTCATGCTGGAGCAGTGCGGGCGCTACGCGAGCTTTCAGGGCATCCCGAGCGTGGAGTGGCGGATCTGTACGGTGGTGACGGGGGTGGGATGTGGCCTGCTGTTGCTGGTGGCGCTCACGGCGCTCATGGGCTGCTGCATATCAGAGCTCATCTCCAGAACCATTGGACGCGCAGCAGGGGGCATGCAGTTCCTTGGAGGTGAGTAACAGACTGGCAGATGTGTTTACATGCAGACAAGTTTAGGGGGAAACTCACAAACACACGCCCTGGTCACATTTCACTACTAAATTGAAAGGGGACAAAACGGATTATATTTTGTGCTTGCAACAATTTCACAGATTGACCTCAGAATTCTCAATACTGAAATGCACGATTTATTTATTTATTTGGTTCGATTTTTTTTTTTCTTCTCTCCATGATTATTCTCATTACCGTAATATAGGTTTGGTTGTTTTCTGTGTGTTTTTTTTTTTTACTGTATTTTCTTATTTCTGTCTTTTGATTTCATGTTCTTGAGAGGTTTTGGGAGATTCGATTTTCGAACGGAGATTCGATTTTTTTTTGGGAGATTCGATTTTTTTCTCTCCATGATTATTCTCATTACCGTAATATAGGTTTGGTTGTTTTCTGTGTTGTTTTTTTTACTGTATTTTCTTATTTCTGTCCTTTGATTTCATGTTCTTGAGAGGTTTTGGGAGATTTACACTATAACAGCTTTACAAGCATGCATGTTTATTGAAAATGTATAAAACTGTTTTATGCTGTGATGCTAATATTAGTATTTTAAATTGATATTTGAAATAATAATGGCATTAAAGGCTCACTGAAGTGCCTTGGAATGCACAGCTTTGTTTGATGCATTGATACAGTTTCCACTGAAACTGGAAGCTAAGGCGGGACATATTGAATGGCCCCTCCCCTTTTCAAATAGCCAATAGCGTTTAGTTTCCCTCAAAAGACTGCAAGTCGTACTTGACAGCACCATGGAAGCGGATCCGAGCGCTGATGATACGTTGGATTTAATATTAGAGGTGTGAGTTCTAGCCATTTCATTCTTAACCAACGTACAGTTGGAAAACGGAATAAAACTCGAGCGTCTGAGCAACCGAACACACATCTCCAAGCCATATTGCTCCGTGGCATATTCCTCTTGGCCAGGTGGTATTTATAGCATAGGGGGCGGAGCTTTAGATTCTAGAGAGCATTTGATTGGACAGAAGATGTGATGAGAAGCTGAAGTGTCATAAAAATCTGTGATCCATTTTAGCGGAAGTGAGAGACTGTAAGTTTCGAATGCTTAGATCTCCTAAATGCAAATTTTTGGAACAAACCAAAGAAGTCATATTCATATCATAAGGTCATCGACTTCAAGCCCCCTTTTCTTTGTCTCTAGTTCAGTAAACATCGATTCCAGCCAATGTAATTCAGGGTGCCTTTGCCTCAGCGAGGGAAGGGAAACTGATTGAGTTTTAGACTGGAAGCTGGGGTCTGTAATTCCAAACTCAGTTTGTTTAGTTCTCGCCTGCAAGGTGCCTTTTATTTGCTGCTCTGATAGTCTCGAGGGCTTGTGGCACTCGACAGAGAAGGTGAAACAAATACTGCGTGGGGCGTCTTAGAAGGAAGTTTTCTTTGTACTGCAGGGGCTCAAGGCGTGGAAAATTCTAGTCAGGCTCTTGGACTCCTGATGTTTAAAAATGCTTTGTCTTCATGAACTCAACTCATTTGTCTCTTGTGTCAGCCGAAGTGACAATAGCTCATCTTCATTCTCATTAGCTTAGTGTAAGTGCAAACGCACATGCTAATTGCTTTTTAATTAAAAAACGACATGAAATTGAAATAGAGCCTATTTACTTTAATTCACATTCTTGGATTGTGTGCAATTTATCATAAAAATGCTTGTCAAAAATGTAAAAACTTGCTCTGCCTCATGAATGATTTTGCTTTTCTTGAAGCTCAAACAGTAAAGTATTTACGATTTGCACGGCATTCAATGTATATACATTTTATCAGTTCATGCATTCCCTGGGAATTGAACCCATAACCTTGATGTTGCTAGTTCCCATCGTCTGCTTAACGGCCTCTTTTTACTTTTGCTGATGGACACAATCAGCTTTGCTACATTTTTGTCTTGTTGAATATCCTGTTTCAATTGGAAATGCATTAAGAATGTAAAATGGGTTGCAAACATTGTTTCATGTTCTTAACTTTTAAGCATTCCAATCTTAAAAATATAATAGTGCATACGTAATGCGTTAAAAAACCCAAAGATTTACTAGATTATTGTAGTTTCTTGGTTTCTTACTATACTGAAAGATGTGCTTCATATTGTCACTGAAAAAATAAATAATGATCAACAATTTATGACAACATTTGTTTTTACATTAAAATAAGTTGTGCAATTTTCAACTTTATAGTCAGTTTAATGTAATTTAAGTTGAAATGACTTAAACATCCAAGTTGATTGTACTTAATTTAAGGCAGCAACTTTTATTCAAATGAAAAATATAATTGAATATCACTGAATCAGCCTAAAAACATTAAGTTACACTAATACAACTTTTTACAGTTTGTTCCGAAGTTCTACCATTCAGTAACATAAGCAATGCATCTTAAAGCAGCTTTTCTGTTACAACTTAGTTTAGATTTTTTTTTAATATATGCTTTTAAGTTGAACCAACAAGCTCAGCAAGTGAGCTGAATGAATGCATTTTGAATTCAAATAGGCGGACAAAGAAATGGTTTTGTGTTTCAGTCCCACTCACCCTTTTAAATTCATGTTAAAGCGAACAATTTGCGTAAAACGTATTGATATAAATTGAAGTAGCAAATGCATTCGAAATACTGTCTTCATTTTTTTACATGTGCGTTCATGTGCTGTCCATCTGAATAAATCCTGTGAGGTTTGCACTCATAACTATTGTGACATTAAATTGGCCCCAAAGCCAACAGTGTCAGGGCAGATTTCACCTGATCTCCAGTTAGCCATCCAGGTGCGTCATCATGTGCTCAGATGAGGTGTCCACTGTCGCTTCTAACTTGCAGACAGAGGCGTTTGACTTAAGAGAGCCGGACACAAGGAGGTTACAGGACTGCAGGGCTGCTGAACGCATCACTTCCTGTCATGTTGCTCATAGCACTGCCTTCATCAGACAGAGTGATGTAGTACCTCGTGGCTGATGTAAGCAAGCATCATACCCCTCATCAGCAGTTTTTCACTTACAATCATGGAAACTGACAATTAGTTGTTTAGTTGCATCATGAAACTGATGTTCTGTCAGTTGAACTGACATTGTGTTGTTGTTGCTGAATCCTGACCAAAATGTGTCCACAAAAATATTAAGTAACACAACTGTTTTCTACATTGATAATACGAAATGTTTCATTTGCACCATGGTATATTTAAAATTACCACAGTGTTACCATCTGATACCATTACTGTACCCTATTACCACCACAGTACTTGTCAGTGTTAATGCTTTTGTTAACCATGGCAGTTTGTCCCAAAAACAGTATTACCAAGGTATTTAGATGGTAATGCAAGGTATTTTGAGAATTCTATTATGTCCAAAAATATAGCATACTATGATTTTTAAAAAATATATATATATATTTGCCATTTTAAGAAGACCGTAGTCTATCATATTTACAGTTTTACCATAATAAAACCATGGAATTACAGTTAAACATGGAATCTATTTTTACTATTTTACAGTCTCCTTGTTACTGTAGTATTAACAGTAAATTATGCACAATTACAAGCAACTAAACCTAATTCTAACCATATAGTATATGTTCTAATAATTAATATTATTCAGTATATTTACACCATAACAAAGACGCGTTCAAACAAAGCGTTAGTCACTAAAAAAGCACCAAAAAGTATTATTTTTTTTGTGTGATATGTACCATTGTAGTATCATGATATTCTTGAACGTGCCTCTGAGGACCATGTTAACACCATGCTATATGAATTTAAGCACAATGGTATTTATTAGAGTATTACCATTTGATACCATCACTGTACTATAGCACAGCTACTTTATTTATGCCCAGACACCATGAAATTACATATTGAAAGGGTACTAAATGGTACTAAATGAGATACCATAGTCTAAAAAAACAAACATGGTATTATCCTATCGTCATGTAAGTGTGTAGATTGGACAGTGTAATCATAATTTAAGGTTTATCGAATATTTTGTTTTGAGTTCCTGGAAGTTAACAGCAGCGGCTGAACTCTTGACATTGAACTAGCCGCATGAGTTGAAGCGTGGCGTTAAATTGAAGTATGCGCGACTGAACAAGACTGAATGAGAGACGTGAAAAGCACCAGACAGGGGTTAAGAGAAAAACGAGCGACCCAGAGAGAGAGAGAGAGACGGAACAGTACCCTGATGTTAAATCACCGGACTGCAGCTTGTCCTTGCCAATTGAGTCCTTTTCATTTGTATTGTGTTGTGTTAATGAGTGCTGTCTGGCAGCGAGGGCTCTGAACAGCAGGGCTTTGGCAAAGACAACACCTCCCTGCGGCTCACATTGATTCATCCGATGCCCATTTTGCTGATAATGAGTTTGATAAGCCTTTTATGTGTCACCAAAAGCATCTTTGATTAGAGCCCTCTTCTTGCCCTCTTGTTCTAAAGTCTATCTTTGTTCTTTCAGAGATGGATGATGTTTCCCTTTGTGAAGTAATGGAAAGCCCTTCCAGTATTACGCAGTTTAATCTCATCTATTATGATTCAATGGTTCATTTGTCATGGGCAAGTTGGTCAGAAATGCATCAAGGTTATTTTATAAATTGAAAATGTATAAATGTAAATGTTAAAATTAATAATGTAAATGTACAGTAGGCTACCTGTCAAAAGTTTGAAAGCTTATCTTTTTTTAATGTTTTTGAAAGGTCTCTTATGCTCACCAAGGCTGCTTTTATTTAATCAAAAATGCAGTATAAACAGTAATATTGTGAAATATTATTACAATTTAAAGTAACTGTTTTCTATTTTAATATTATTTGAATTATTCCTGTGATGGTAAAGCTGAATTTTCAGCATCATTACTCCAGTCTTCAGTGTCACATGATCCTTCAGAAATCATTCTAATATGATGATTTGCTACTCAAGAAACACTTCTGATTATTATTATCAAAGTTGAAAACAGTTTAGTGAAAAAAAAAAGGGGTATTAATCATTGTGGAATGAACAGACCACAATTTAATTATTTACTGACAATCTTCACCTCTGTTGAACTCAAGAATTGCTCTGACTGGATCATTGAGCCTGTTAATTAATTTGAGTTCAACCGGTTTGATTCCGGATTAACTGGTTCATCAATTTAACAGTGAATATGACTTATAATTTGGTCTGTTTACACATATCTATCAAATCACTCCATGCACTTAGGACTCAGTAAGAAGTTATTTGGTGGTTTACGTGTGATCAATTGTCCATCAAAAGTCATTTTTTTTTAACTCAATTGGCAATTGGATAAGGCTAATTTAAAATGTAAAAAAAAATACTGTATTGTAAAACATTTATTAAATATTAATGTATATTAAATATTTTTGTTTAATATGCAAATATGATTTATATACATGATTCTTTTTTCTCTATTCAAAATATGGTCTTTCTTAATAATGTCCCTGGATTACAAATGTGCAGTACCAGCATGTGTCTTTTCTTTTTCACAGGATAAAGATAAACAGGCACTGATAATTGCATTGCTTGTGTGTGTTAATGTGTGTTTGTTTGTGTGTATGTGTTTGCCAGCTGGAATTGAACCAATAAAACCTAATGGAAAACCTCCTCAGTCAAACTAATGGACATATTACTCAGGAGTTGTAGTGAACTTGAATTCCTTTTAGTTTCAATTCAGCTGCATATTACTAAGGAAAAGGTATTACCATGTTACCATGACTAAATACTGGGGATCAGAGAACAGGTTCTTCCTGCTGTGGTGTGTATTGTGTCCTTTTGGCTAAAAAAAACGTTAGACAGAACGATGAGTCATTTGGGAGAATTGCTCATCATGAGCGAATTGTTCTTGAAAGTACAGAAATTATCCTCATTTTTCCCTTTCATGTTTGAACCTTTGGATTATAGATTTATCTGTCTGACACCCCCCTTTGACACGTCCGTGTTCGTCATGCTGAAAACAGCAAGTGATTCATTGTTGGGTGCTTTTATGATTCAAACTGTGATGAATTGCTGACCGTATACAGTTTGAAAGGGGCCAAATAACTTGTATTGAATAGTTGATTTGTTTTGGGGCAGTCAAAATATACTGAGTCATACCCCGAATAAAATGTTTTCTGCTGTGATGGGTGATGTTATTGCCATTTCTTTAAACTGAAAAAAGCTTGTGTGGAAATTTGAGTTCCCTATCAGTCAGTCAAGCTTGACATTACATTGACAGACTGACGTTGAGGGATCTCACTTGGAACCCCAATCACCTTCAAATGGTAACAAAACAAGCAAATGGACATTGATGAGTGAGATGTGCTGCACAGTAGGAGGTGCATGAGGAGGACACAAAGTCGTGGAAGGCATCTTTTACTGCCCGAAGATGCTTCGGTGCTCCCTCTGCTCTCACTCCACTCCCTGCGCGTGCAAGCACGTGCTGGTCCGGGCGGCAATGGTGATCAGGTGGTCTACTTTCGCAGACCGCGAATTTCACATTTCACATGTCACAATTTGATCACCATCTCCTCCTCTGGAGAGCTGACTCGCTCTCACCACAGCTTACATTTCTGGGAGAATGGAGACTCCACCCCCAGGTTGTCAAGCTAATATTGAGTCATTTCGGATCAATTGGCGGATTTCCCTGAGGAAAGACCTACTTTCTCAGGGACGGGGCACCTTGTGGCACCCGCGTCCAGATCTCTGGAACCTCCACGTGTGGCTTCTGGACGGGACACGGCAGACTTACGTAGCCTACCACAGGTGGTGGTAGACCTTATCACTCAAGCCAGAGCCCCCTCTACTAGGTCAGCATATGCCTTGAAGTGGAGTCTGTTCGTTGATTAGTGTTCTTCCCAAAGACCCCTGTAAATGCCCGATCAGCTCTGTGCTTTCCTTCCTGCAGGAGAGGTTGGAGCGAAGGCTGTCTTCCTCCACTTTGAAGGTGTACATGGCTGCTGTCGGAGCACATCACGATGCAGTAGGTCTTTGGGAAAGCACGACCTAGTCATCTGAGAGGTGCTCGGAGACTAAATCCTTCTCGGCCACGCCTCATCCCCTCTTGGGACCTCTCTTTGGTACATACAACCCTACAGAGAGCGCCCTTTGAGCCGCTACAGTCAGTTGAGGTTAAGATCCTGTCTCTTCAGTGTTCATGACTGTGCTCACAACTACCAAGAGGGTGGGGGACCTGCAGGCCTTTTCGGTCTGCGAAACGTGCCTGGAATTTGAACCGGCTGACCCTCATGTAATCCTGAGACCCCGGCCTGGATATGTGCCCAAAGTTCCCACCACTCTTTTCTGGGACCAGGTGGTGACCTTGCAAGCGCTGCCCCTGGAAGAGGCAGACCCAGCCCTCGCATCGTTGTGTCCCGTTCTCTGCAAATCTACGTCTTCCGCACGCGAAGCTTAAGAAGCTCAGAACAGCTCATGTCTGCTTTGGAGGTCAGCAGAAGGGAAACTGGCCCACTGGATAGTGGATGCCATCGCCCTGGCGTACCAGTTCCAGGGCGAGCCGTGCCCCCTTTGGGTGAGAGCTCACTCCAGACAGAGAGTTGCCTCCTCTTAGCAGACATCTGCAGAGCTGCGGGCTGGACGACACCTAACCCATCACGAGATTCTACAATCTCCAAGTGGAGCCGGTTTCTTCCCGTGTGTTGGGTGCAATAACAGGCAATGTGCAGGAGGGTGCCTAGGTGTCTCACTTGCAGTGCCATTCCCTTCTCAGGGGGATACAAGTGCCCTATTCACTCTCCAGGTGAGTTCCCTCTCTGGCAAACTCTGGATGGTGTTTCCTCCAGGCATTCTTCGGCAGTCAGACGTAGCGGAGGCGTCCGAAACCAAGCCCAGTACTCAAGATGAATGCTCGGTTGGTCAGTGCCTGTACTGGGCTAGATGCCCCATATGTTGTGATACCCTCTTGGTAATCCCATATGTGTATTCTTCCATGGTACGGTTTCCCTGTCGGTAAACCTGTGTCTTTCCCTGGGCAGGTTCCACTTTGCCCCGTCTCTGCATTGGTAATGGTTCCATCCCTCTCTTGGCAGGACCTGCCGCAGAGATCTTCCATATGTAGCGCTGTCCCGAGGGTCAGTTCATATGTGTATCTTCCACATATTACCTCCCTATAGGCAGGATGTGGTCTCCATAGCGACCTTTTCCATCTGGACCCGGCACGCTTCCACAGTGTCATCCAACCATTCATGGCTGAATTGGGTGAATTAGATAGGAACAGCAGCTATCGACCTCACCCTTAGAAAGTTCTGTCCCGCCAGGTATGGAGGTCTGTTGGACTTATATGGGGCGCTGGGAGGGGTCAGCGCTTGTGGCACTTTCCATTGGGACCCCACAACGTCAGTTTGTGTGTTAATGTGTGTTAATATCACCATTAGTAAGGATAGTATGATCACTGTATAATTTAAATGCTAGATATTTAAAGTGTACCTAAAGTATACTTGCAATAGTTCTACTTTAGCACAATCAAATACACTTAAGTATATCTTTAGTTGAACTTCAGCACTACTCCCAGATTACTAAAGTACAAAATTAGTTGTTCCAATTTAGCAGACTTTAAGTATATCTATTTAGTATATCAAAAGTACAATTGCAGGGTATTTATATTAAGTACATAAATATGTAAACGTATTTGTAATATACTTAGCATAAAATAAATGTATTTGAAATACATTTTAGTTTATTTATTTTTCACTAGGGTAAGTAACGCAATTAATTACTTTTTAGGGAGTAACGCTATATTGTAACACATTACTTTTAAAAGTAACTTCCCACAAAACTGGTTTATAATGACTGTACAGTGATGTACAACTAATGATGTTGATGTACCATGCAATACAGACAGTGATCAAGCAGCTGTTGCTATGGTTACCTTCTCATGCAGGCGATTTCTGTTCCCAGGCATATATATATTTAGAGACGTATATTCTGACTAACTTGTAAAGTAACGTTACTGAAAGATTGTTTGAAAAAATGACCAAAATATGCATATACTTCTATATGAACAACAGAGTACTCTTGAATCTTTAAGGTTTCAAGCCTTAATAAGTGGGGGTCATACCTTCGCAAACTCCTCCATCATTTTTTTGCGCAATTAAATATCCAGTATTGATTGATTATATACCGTTCAATAGTTTTGGTATGATTTTTAAAATGTTTTTTAAAAAGTCTTTTTTTGCTTACCAAGGATATTAGATTAAAAAAAAAAAAAAAACAGCAATATTGTGAAATAATATTACAATTGAAAATAACTGTTTTCTATTTTAATATTCTGTAAAATGTAACTTATTGCTGTGATCAAAGCTGCATTTTCAGCATCATTACTCCAGTCTTCAGTGTCACATGATCCTTCAGAAATCATTCTATTTCTTATTATTATCGATGTTGGAAACATCCAATGTTGCTGATTAATATTTTTGTGGAAACTGAGATACATTTTTTTTTCAGGATTCTTTGATGAATAGAAAGTTCAAAATAACAGCATTCATTTTAAAAAGAAATATTTTACTACATTATAAATGCCTTTACTGTCACTTTTGATCAATTTAATGGATCCTTGTTGAATAATATGGAAGGCATTTTCTGCCAGATTTAAATAAATAAATTAAATGATTAAAATGAAAATTAAAACCAGATTAACGATTTCATTACAGAAAACAGTACGCAAAATTGAAAATGTTGAAATTGAAATTTTTCACATGTGAAAAAATTTACAGAAGGTGTGTCTCAGCACCGTTACTAGAATAAGCCACACCCACTCATTAACATAGAATTTGCATGCAGGTTGTCTTTGAAAATGAAAACGAAAATGAAAACTGTGAAATAAAAGAGGAATTAAAATGAAAACGAAAATTTACATTTGTATTTGAATTGTCACTATTATTGCGTGAGCGTTACTAAAGAGCATTGTAAAAACTGTATTTGTAGTTTCTTTTTCACGTTTGGCTTTTCATTTTAATATTGGCAGTCTTGCCTCGAGACTGTAGTGAAAATGAAATGTGAAATCACCAATTGCATTTTATTTTTCAATTTGACAGGGATAATGCTGTGAAAATGAAATCATTTAATTTCATTCTCAGTTTTGTCACATATTTTGCGTACTGTTTTCTGTAATGAAATCGTTAATCTGGTTTTAATTTTCATTGTAATCATTTAATTTATTTATTTAAATTTGGCAGAAAATGCCTTCCATAGAATAAAAGTATTCATCTCATTAAAAAAAAATCGTTATTGTAAAAGTAAAACTTATTGTATGATTATCGGCTGATATAATGCACCAATATATCGTACATTTTACTTTTGACTTATTTCATTATATTTTAAACATTGACAAATGCAAATGTTTTCTGAAAGGAAAGCTTGTTGAAGGTATGACATGACAGGCAGCTGGTCTTGTGTGATTACGCCTCTTCATTTACACTCGACCGTGTGCTGTTTGTCTTTCTCTTCTGTCGTTTACCAGCTCTTTCTTTCTCTTTCTGTCCGTAATTTTTCAATTACCCACGTTCAGGAGGTCTTATCTCTCTGTGACCTGATCTCCAGCCCTCTATTTCTGCTCTCTTTAACCTCTTTCACTCACAGCTCTGTCACCCATGGGGTAGTCGAGCAGCCCGAGAGAGAACGGGACGATGAAACAGAAGCAGAGGAAGAGAGAGCTTGCGAAAACATAGAGAGAGAGAAACACTAGCTCACGGAGGAATGTCCAGCTTAAGCAAAGATTTATTTCAGACAAACAGGAAGTCTGGCCTGCTAAAGGACAGGCAGGAAGTGTTATTTCAGCGCTTTGGGTTGTTAAGTCCTTGTTTTCAGTGCCACACACCACTGTTCCACCTCACACTCAGCACTCCGCAAAATGAACCGCGCTGACATAGGGGGATTGTTATTGCACAGCCAACCCTAAAATGAAAGGAGCAGTAGTGAGGAAAATTTGTTTCATAGCTGATTTATGGACCGTGCTTTCAGCTTTCTGTTTTATGGAAGTAAATTGTATGGGTTCGAGAAAGCGAGAGGTGAAGGTGGATCATTAAAGCAATTCAAAGCTCTTTCAGCTGATGTATAGAAGTGTTTTGCCTGTAATTGACATATTTATTATAAAATCACCTTGGGCAGAAAAGCTCTGGGCCGATGGGAATGTATTAAAGCAATAAGCAGAGAGGCTGTGCAATAGTCATTTTTATTATAAATAAAAGGGTGTTGTTAGGCTTGACGCGAAACTGATCAATTGTGTTAAAAGGACAATGATATTAAGCTCGTTTCTGTTATTGGTAACTATAACTAAAAAACTATTATAAATCATTTTTCATTATTTGAAATAAAGCTTACATAAAATAAAATATAAATGGTAGATTACATTTTTGGAAAACTTGAACAAAAATTTGAAATGTTGACGAAGTCTAAAATTACTAAAACTGAAATTGTTATAAATAGACATTTAAAACCAAACCTACTTTGCTAAAATTAAAAAAATAAATTAAATAAAAATAATAATAATAAAAGCTCATTCAAAATGTCAATAAATACTGTAATAGCAAATATATACATTTTAAATGACACTGGATCTATTAATATTCCACACATTTCATTCAATAAATACAATAATATTTTACTTTTAATGAATAAATAAATACATACCTTTTAATGAAAATTAATTTAGATTTTTCTTTAGAACATAAATGAAAAATTATTCTGATATTATAATGAACAAAAAAAGCCTGATTAAAATAATGAAATTTTTGCAAACAAAACAAGTTTGGCATATTCTTTTTTTTTTTTCTTTTTTTTTTAATTGAAAAATTATATTTGAACAATGCGCTGTTGAGGTTGTAAAATGTCAAGTTGTGACTGTGATTACGATATTTAAGAATTAATATATAATTAATTCATAATATTGGTTAAAACATGTTAAATATTTTGATATATTTAATCACACACACTTTAAAACAAACAAAAATTTACATTTAATGACTAAATATATTTAGAAATATGATATATATATATATATATATATATATATATATATATATATATATATATATATATATATATAATATATATATATATATGATATGATATGATATATCTATATACACATTTTAAATGTATTTAGTCATTAAATGTAAACTTTTTTTGTTTGTTTTAAAGTTTCAAAACCATATAAAACCAAGAGAGAGTACAGAGAGTACATTTAAAAAAACTGTGCTTTTTGTAAATTGTAGGGTTTGACAGCTTCAGTCTCCATTTACTTTCATTGCATGGAAAAGAGCAGCCAGTTTTTTGTCCTGCACTGCTCCACAACGACTCCAAGTAAATAACAGGAGCACTGTGGTGACCACTATAGTGAAATACAGTCCTGTCAGCAGCCGTATGGAGAGCCCCGACAGCTCAGTCATCTGTCACCGCACAGTGAGGGAGAGGAAGACACTCACCGCTCCACCTCTCTCAGCTTACAGTTCAGCAGTCGAACACGGCCGTATGCTCAAACATGTACTGTTGACCTGGTGTTAACATCCGTTTCGGGTGATCCAAAAACAAGGGGACAGTGCTATATACAGGTGATCATCTGAGACAAATTATAATACCAAGTGTGAACAGGACGTAAGCTGACAACTCCTTAAACAGCTCTAAGGGTGTGTTCATACTTGGCATGTTTGGTTCGATTAAAACGAACTGAGGTGCGATTGCTCTGTTAGTGCGGTTCATTTGAATAAGGGTGCTTTCATACCTGCCTCATTTAGTTTGGTTGAATCACACTAAAGTTCATTGTCCTCCTTGGTGCGGTTCGTTTAGGCAGGTGTGAATGCAGCAATCGCACTTGGGAGCGCACCAAAAGCGGACCAAACAAGCGAGCTCACTTCAAATGAACTCTGGAGTGGTTTGTTTGTGGCGAGAACCAGACCCAACTGCCAAATAACTGCGTATTTTTGGACTAAACCAGCAGCTGTAGTCAGCTGCACTGTGCATTATTGAATGAGGACTAATGTTTGTTGACAGTTTGCACATTTAGCATGGCAGCCCGCGGACAAACGAGTTGTGAGGAGGTGCGGAGCCTCATAGAAATTTGGTCTGATGACCATATTAGGTCCCAACTTTCAAAAACTCACAAGTTTAGCCCACACAGTCGTCTCTCCGTAGTAAAAAGCGGCGTGTTATCTGTCTGACGGATTTTCCTCCTCTTTGTTTACTTAAGGGAGTTCTGTTGGAATTTTCCCGCACGTTAATTCTGTCCAATCGAAGTGTAGTTATGGAAATACGTTCAAGACACATCTGGGCAATGAGTGATGTGGAGGTTGTCACGTGACTGCATTTTGGTTCGTTTCATCAACTCATGAACTGATTCGGACCAAAGCAATAAGTGTGGTGTGAAAAGGAACCAAAACGCCTGACATAGTATCATTTTTCACCCTTGGTCCGGACCAAATGAACCGAACTACAGATGTGAAAGCACCCTAAGTGTGAACGTTGCTATTTGATACTTGGTGCGCCACAAACAAGCGAACCGAGACCCCTGAAAAAGTTTGTCTCGTTCCACTTCCAAACCAGCACGGTGCGGTTCGAATCCAACAAGAACCAAAGACAAACCAAAAAACAGGGCGTGATATCACAAGATGCAACCCTAAAAGAGGAAAAAAAGCTCAAGCACACCTGTTTTTTCTCCGTATAGTCACGATGTTGCCTGTCAGAAGCTTGTCTCCACACAGCAGATCTTCGTTTGCGTGTGTGACGGAGGGATTCCCTAAAGGGAGTCCTTTACACATTTTCTAAGCTCTTCACAAGTTCACAGCTGGTCAAAATACCATCATATTTAGGCTACGCACATACAACGAGCGCATTTAGCCCAGCACACACCATGTTTTGGATGTTCGGTAAGTTTAGCCGCAAAAATATACGTCATAAAAGCTTTTTTTCGTTTTGTATTTTTAGGTTCTGTGTTAAAAATGACAGTGTTAATGCTAAGAACACCAGGGCTAAATGTATAATCTTCTTTTTTTGGTCCGGTCCAAAAGAACCAAGAGAACTGAACTTGAAGTGTGAACACGCCCCCAGTCTCCGTTTTGGCGTCTTGTGCTCTTGTCGTTTTAAATGTCTGTGGGATTGGTTTGGGACTAGTAATTTTAGAGGTGTTGATGTGACCTGCTGGGATGCAACTCCACAGGGCTGAAAGAGAGATGCTGTTTCAGGGGCAAATCTCAGTGTTGTTTGGCCAGAGCCCAGCTAGAGCTGTATTAGGATATGTTGGGGAATAAACTGTGTGTGTCGAATCTGTCAAGAAGAATATTTCAATGCTATTTCAGCAATCATTGTAGAGGATAAGTGTGATTTCCCTGATGAGAGCTTTTTTATTGTTCTGGAGAATTGGTGGAGTTCTCGATTAGCCTGTTTAATCAAACTTTCAACATTGTCTTTGATGCTTCTCTTAAAATTGCTTGATGCAAATAAGACAACTGTAATTGGTATTAGAATAATTAGTTCATATTGAGATCTCTGACTTATTGCAGGCTTCGTTTTTTGAGCGCAGTGAGACATTGTTGAGATCTCTTCTAAAACTCTAGTGGAGACACATGCTAGATATTTTGGTCTTAAGATAATTTGCTGAAAAATATAAGTTCATATTGAAATTTTTGACTGGTAAATTTGTATATTTCTGAATCTGAGAACAGTGAGACATTGTGGAGATCTCTTCAAATCTGTTTTAATTTATTACAAGAGCCTTTTTATTATAAGGAACATCTTAGAAACAGGAGATTAAAGCAAAAGTCTTCATTTGCTCTCCGTTTAATATCAGTGCACTCTTGGAACAATGGAGACATTCATGAGATCTTCTATTTGATTATTCTTTGCTGCCGGTTTGCGTGTGAGAGCGATGGATGGGGCGAGAGACATCTGAATAACTCAAGGAAAGTGAGAGAAAATCGAACTGGTCCTGATGTGCAGATAGCAGCACTTCAGGTATAATAACAATGATGGTGTTAGTATTGTAGAACATAATGACATTTCAGAAAGCAATACCTGCTGACTCACTCCTCTATCTCCACATAATCACTCAGCGTTGAGTGGGACGCTATTGAACTTCACCTCGAACGGCCCGTGAATCCTCACACCAAACAGGTGTTTGGAGATACCGTATACAGGAAACGGTTCAAATGTCATACGCATTCAGAGGTTAGGAGTGGCATAAATTGCCGTCAGCTGTGTATGTAAAAAGACGTGTCTTAGTTGACCTTTGATGACTGAGGCTATGAGACAGCTAACTGAGACTAGTCTGAATGAGAGCGACTGTAGTCAAAGAAACTGATTCCTTTGATTTTGCAACAATATGTAGGCACCGTGTGTGTGTGTGAATGCACACTCATTTCCATAAATAAGCTCTTGAAATACCATTTTATTGGAGAACATGTATACTTGTCAGCATGATAATATAACACCGTATAGCTCTGTGTGACAGATGTAAAAAGCTTCGGTGAGCTTCATCAGTGCATTAGTGACCGACCTCCATTTAAAATACCACAGGCACTCAAATACTTCAAAGACCCCATGAAATGTTCTTTCTTGTGTTGACATATATCTACAAAGTAGAATTTTTAAATTAAACTTGCAATAGTCTTTTCTTCTCTATTGTGACGTATATCCGAGTGAAACGGCTTCTTAAACAAGAACAAATGTAGGGCGGGACTTGATTTTGTTCATTTGAGAATTGATTGGATGGTTGTGGTTTGCAATTGGTGGATCTCATGTGAGTGACAGGTTGCCCCGCCCTCGCGCCAGTAAACACATGATCAGAGAAGAGATGTTTCTACAAGAGGAAGGAGAAGTTATTTTGATGAAAGATTATGAAGGACCATGACTACGACTTTCAATCATCCGTCCCTTGTTATCTGTTTTCTTTCTCTCCTCTGCTGGTCCTCCAGATCCCAATCGCTGATGGACAGCAGTTGGGTGGGCTTGTGATTATTATGGGATCTTGTTTCCATGGTAGCAGGAGGGCACAGACGTCTAGTGGGTGAGCAACAGTTGGTGCGAACAGATGCTTGATCATGTCCATCAAACTGTCAATGCTTACAACTGTCAATGCTTGACATAAGTATGTGTATTTAACCGTTGAAGCCCAATTAGGTGGTAAAAAGAGCTCCGTTCATTTCTCACACGCTTTATGTAACTTTTCAACTACAGGTCAAGTTATTCTACTTACCCAAACCTTAACCTAACAGTCTACTAGTACTCTAATGAGAGTTAGTTGACATGTAGTTGCAAAGTTTCTTATAGTTAGTAGAATGTCTAAAGTGGACTGGCGAAATAAAGTGTCACCTAAGAGGGTACACTACCATTCAAGTGTTTGGGGTCGGTAAGATTGTTTTATTATAATTATTTTAAAGAAATTAATACTTTTATTTAGCAAGGATGCATTAAATTGTGTACAAGTGATAAAAACTATTACAAATAAATGTTGTTCTCCAAAATTTCTTTCATCAAAGAATCCTAAAAAAGAAATGTATCACTGTTTCCATGGAAATCAAGCAGCACAACTGTTTCCAACATTGATAATAACTGAGTATCAAATCATCATATTGGACCAGATTTCTGAAGGATCATGTGACACTGAAGACTGGAGTAATGATGCTGAAAATACACTTTTGATCACAGGAATAAATTACATTTAAAAAAATAAATAAATAATCAAATAGAAAACAGTTATTTTAAATTGTAATAATATTTTACAATGAATGCAGCTTTGCTCAGCAAATAAGAAACTTCTTTCAAAAAATATTATAAAACAGTAGTGCATTAAAATGTGCATTTATATGCCAACATCTTTATTCTTAAGCATTTAAAAATGTTCTTCTCTTGGGTTGTTGTGAGCATGTTTGCGTGTGGGCTATTGTGTGTGGTTATTATTAGTGGCAGCACAGTTTTTATAATAAGCCATCTATACGGCTAGTATTCCCAATAATACATGCTGAGTTTGTGATCCTGCCCTGACCACCCACAGCAGGGAAACACGAAGATATTTAAAACCGACATCTCAAAACATGACCCACGTAGACCTGTGAACCCGTAACGCAAGACTTCTGGAATCCACCAGCTTAATATGCAGCAAATGACCTTAAAGGCCCTTTCCATAATTTATGTGTTTGTTGTATATGAGTTGTTTTGCACAGAAGATCTGTGGAACACGTGAGGTTGAAGCTGCATGTAGACTTGGAGAAATATCTCATTTGTTTCTCCAGACAGCAATGAGATTTTGTAAAAGAGGCGCACAAGTGACATTCGTTGTTTTGAAGAACAGTGCTTTTGTCCTGAACTTCAGTCAGGGATATGGAGATGTGGGTTTGCTTTCAGTCACTCCTGAACTCCTCCAGCTGCTTGTTTTGTTGAACGACCTGTATTTATAGTTTGAGTGAAATGTGAGACGCAGGAACTTTCACTTCCTTGCTGTGTTGTTTTTCACCTGTCTAAATGAAAAGCACTGAACAATGTTCTCTTTCTCTTTCTATCGTGCTTGTTGTCTTGGGCAATCCATATTTAATCCTTATTTTCCACAGTAGGTCAAGTGCTCCAAGTGTTGCCAGATGGGATAGTTTTTATAACAAGTAAACCGTTTCTGACAGATACAGCCGCACATAGCAGGCACAATTATTGTCTATATCTTGTAACAAGCCATAAACACTCTTCCAGATGGAGCTTTTGAGTCTGAAATGACTATGAACTGTCAATCAAATCCAATATCTGCCTCAAGAATGCTGGTGGCAACCAATGTTTAGCAAGAAATATTTAAGACAGAGACAACTGATTTACAGTCTGCCAGTCATATCTGATTTTCTGACAACTATTTCATGACAGTAAGAAACTGCTGGTCATGTTTGTTACCAAAACACGTAGAAATGCTTTGAGATGCACATTTGCATGTTCCACGTTGTGTCTGTTTGGGTACCTGCAACTGTAAAACCAGAATTACTGAATTGCTCAACTTTAATGAAACTGCTTGTGGCATTATTAGAGGTGTTGTTGAGCTTCTGAATATTGTACCTTGAATATGAATACCATGCACTTGAAGCATGTCTTTACAAGTTGGTTTTTCATTATCAGTAGAATGATCACATCCACTAAAGGAATAGTTGGCCCCAAAATAAAAAAGCCTCTTATATATGTATATAATATAAATATAAATGCATTTGCGTTCTGAGTTTGCATCAGTGAGTAAATGATGACATTTTTTATTTTTGTGGAGAACTACTGCTTACAGTCCAGAATCAACTTTACTACTTCAGCATTAAATATTTTGGTAACACAAATGGAGCACATACTAATTTTGATAAAGCCTGTAGATAAAACAAAAAAATTGCTAAAAAATAAACAAATAAGAATGAGTAATTAGGAAATATTACTCCAACAACAATATTGAAAATAATAAAGTATTTGGTGGAGAAATGTACTTATTCCTAAAATTATTTGCATCTGTCCTTGTTATCAGTGTTACAGTGTGCAATTTGAAAAAATTAGAAAAAATGAGCGGCATATCCCTGAGACAGATGTCTCACTCACAGATCCAGTTTACAAATTTGTGCATATGTGCCAAACCAAAATTATGAGAGGCTCTACCACATTAAAGGGATAGTTCACTTTGAAATTAAATTTTTAACTTACCTGTTTTAGCTTACCTGAAGGGCATCCAAGATGTAGGTGTATTGTAACTGCATTATATGACTGACAGACAAGAACGGTTTGACCTAAAAATATCAAAATTGAAACTACTGCGGAAAAAAAGACACCTACATCTTGGATGCCCTTCAGGTAAGCTAAAACATACCAAAATTTAATTTCAAAGTGAACTATCCCTTTAAGGTGCAAGCTATACACAGTTAACTAAACAAATGAAAAACTTGCTCTATTAAAGTTTTGCTGTAGCTAAATTATATTTCTGTCATGACAACTCTGAGTGTTTGGCATGGTAAAGGGTATGACAATGTTGATATGTTTGGTCATTGGACGCTTTGGCGGAGTAGATCTGCTACGCTGTCACTGCTGCAGAACAAGTACAGGACTTGCTACTGCCAATACACACACAACACGCTGCTGAGCAAGACATGATGCTGCTGTACAATAGCATACATGAATTACCCTTAGCAGATCTATACAGATGGAGCTGGGGAAGGTGGAGGGTTTCTGAAAGCGTGCTGCAGCAAATGCTAACCAAGTATTTGAAGGTTGAGCAGCGAGCTCATTGGCTACTGATACAGCAGGGACCAATCAGCTGTGCCCAATAGAGAATGATGTGATTGCTAGCAGATTGAGTTAAGGACCTATTAGCATGCGCCATCTAGAGTTTTATGACAGAACTTTGTATATATCATTCATAGACCATGCGTTTGACACCTTTGCAATAGTACTAAAGAGATTGTTGACTCTAAATGTTTTTGTGTGTGAATTATTATAATGAACTCTGGGATTTCAATGCAAAATTTATGTCAGGAAAGTAATTTTGAGAAACAACACTCAAGTGTTTTCTCTAACATGATTTAGTGTTTGTGGACGAGCATCATGCACCTATTTTCTGTAGCAATCCTGGTGCATAAGACGAGACCAAAGAAAAAAACGTTTTAATGATTTAGTAGTTCTCTATATTAGTGTAAGATGGGATAGTCTAAAGGTTTTGTATATCAAGAAAAACTTTAGCACTTAGCAGTGATGGAACAAACCACTGCAGGCAGCTCTACTGGTATTGCATATTTGCTAAAGATATCATAAGGCACGCCTTTGATGCTCTGATCTACTATATAAGTGAAAAATCTAAAACTAAAAGCTTCATGAAGTAGATTGATCAGCAAATGTTAGCCTCCCTAGGTGTTATTGGAAATAAAAGTAGTCATTAATTAAGCTGTCATTAGTTCCAGAGAGACTATATGTTTTTAAGAAGCTCAGGGTTTCACTGTATGAGAGCTATCCTCTCGCATGAGCGAAGATATTATTATTAGCTAGGCTGTCATTCGAAGAGAATTTCATTAGCGTTACTTTAGCATACTCACCTTTCCCGTCACCCTGCCAGATGGTTCTCACCCTCCTCAACCCTGACACTATACTACTCATCTATCATCTCACAAAGAATTGAAAGCTATCATCTCATTCCAGAATGGAAATCAGGATTAGAATCGGTGTTGAAAACGTGAAGCTGAAACCTATCTGGTCTGGAAGAGGACAGGTCAAAGACAATGAATTGGGAGTTCCTTAACAATCAGATGTTCTTCAATTTTGTCTATGAAATTACAGACGAAAATGTTTGTTGTAGTAGTTTTTCAATGAAAATGAGAGAAAAAAATGTATTATGACGATAATTAAACATACTGTTAATGAAAAATTACACTGCAGGATGATAATGCACTACCACTCTTTCTAGAAAAATCCATGTTTTGCATCAGTGCAGTAAACTTACTTCATGCAACTTGAAAAGACTTTTTAACAAATAAGGCTGCTAGCTTTTTTCACCCTAAATTGAGCAGATTTATCCCAGCCGCCCATAGCAGCGACCCTTGTCCTAGCATAATAGGCATTTACACTGCTGTGGCTCTGGATGTGGCCTTTGCGATAATGACTCCCTTCTCTGAGACAGAGAGATAACCATGCAGTGGGATGCAGGTGGGGAGGGGAGGCGACTCAAAAGCCTGGTTCTTTTAGAAGGCCCACGATGCACTCAATCACTGCGGGCCACTAATGCCTAAATGGGAAGTTTGGGGCTAAGAGGCTGATAATAAGAGAAGAGGACACACTCAGGGTCTTGGAGCCCTTGATAGTGCCTGAGGCCGCCCCCTTGGCTATTGTAGAGGCAAATCTCCCATCATTATGGGCTTTGCAATCCGTTGAGCCATATTTCATTCATTTCCAGCCATTCAGTTTCTCCATTGAAGGCGCTTGCGAAGGCCACAGCTCGGGTCAGTTTCTCGTGCGGGAGGAGGGTGAGATATCACAATGGCAATATGATGTTGGTATTTGCATACTGACTTAAATGCTTTTGGGACATGCATATCAATGTGTTTTGTATTTGATGGCAGTGTTTTCAAACTGTGAAACGTCTTGCTTGGGTTTTCGTTGTGTTGAGCATAGTTATGGGAATGAACAGTGCTTGCTCATGGAAGAGAAGGGTACTTGGAATCCAGGGGTTGATCATATATAATGGAAATTTCATGTAGGTAGGCACCCAATTGAGATGAAGAGATAGCATTGACTCCCATAGCATTGCCTCTCAAATAATCTCCTCTCAAAGCTCTCCAAATGCTTTACAAACATTATTCAATTTTACAGAGAGCAAAAAACAGGTACTCTTTTCTCTTTAAAGGGCACAATGGTAACAGCTCAAGGATAATTTCTTTTGAAGTTCAATCCAACAACCTTTCACACTCCTTGTCAGATCTTTACTCCTAGTGCTCAAACATTCTCCTCATCTGGGATTTTAATTGTTTAGTTGTTTATTTGAGAACTTTTGACACCAAAAGCAAGAATTCCCTTACTCCATGAGTGTCTAATCTTGTTTTTGCAGAGTTTAGCTCCAACACTAATTAGACACCTGAACCAGCAAATCTATGGATGTGTCCGAAATCGACCCCTATATCCTCATTCACTATTCCCTACATTACTCCACTAAAATAGTCCACTTGAAGGAGTGAATGAAAACGAGTGAGTGAATCAAGTGCGAGTGCGTCGGAAGAGCTGCTGCTTTTGCATAGTTTGTGCTTGCTGTTTAATAATTATTTGAAACTTCAGTAGTAATGAAGATTTATCTTAAACTCTGTCATGGAAACTAGCATGTATAAACCTTAATCAAACAATTTAATAATCAATTAAAAAGGAATTTATGCCTGTATGATATTACGCTGTAGCCACATTGGACCAGCGGTTTTGAAAATGAATGGATGGATGATTCAGCTGCAGGTGCCATCTTGTGAGATGCGGGAATTCATTCGGCACACGACTCTCACAGTGCATTATGGGTATTCTCTAGCCGTTGAGCGTACTTCGGTTGTTCACTCGTTATTGCAGTGCATTGTGGGGTTGAATGAGTGCACTCAATTACGTCCACTATGGTTTCGGATACCGATGGATACAAATACAAATGGCTGTCCCCTCAAATAATGCCCTGTTTAAGGGTATAGGGGGGCAATTTTAGAACTTCCGGGCAGGTGTTGGACCAAGGTTATAACTAATCTCTGCAGAACAGTGGCCTTTCAGGTGCAGGATTTGACACCACTGCCTGAGACCATTGAGCCCCAACAAGAATCTTGCTACAAGACTTTCAGTACGAGTCAGACGTCTCACTTTCACCGTGCATTTATTCCTCACATCCCACCCGAGATCCCACATCTCACCAACCTTCAGATTTGCATAGATAAGAGAGGCTGATAAGTGAAGGAGTGATGTTTAAATGGCAGAGTTAAGCATCGCTATGACCTTTTACAGCCTTGAGATTCACTTCTTCTGTGAGGTATCCCACCTAATGAGGGAATAAGTCTTCAGCCAGAGCAACAAAAGCAAATGAAATGTCAAAGGCTTATGCGAAGGTCTGGCAGCTTATTACGTTGGCTCTGCAGCCTGCTCTAAGCCCTGCAAAATGCTGTGTTTGGATTTGGGATTCCTGTCATTCTTAAGACTTGAGAAAGTGTTTATATAATGAGCACTGACTGAGCCAGGGGGCTACATATTCTCCAAGTTTGTGTGAACTACACATTTCCGCTAACTCACGGCTAATGCATGGGCTAGGTTTGGAATAAATATATAGTCTGTGTCTTTGTTCAGATCTTCGTAATCAACTGAATGGAGAAAGGAAAATAATGCATAGCACTCTTACACTGCTTGTAAGGTAATATCCACTCTTTCCACATCCTTAAAATGATGCACTCAAGAGCAAATTGAGCAGAGCTTTTTTTGAGTACCTACTCTGATTTGAAAAAAGACATTTGGTTAGGCCTCGCTAGTGATGGAGAGACAGCTTTCAGCCATTCAATAAACGTAAGAGGAAACCCAGAGTTTACTAATGCCAGAACCAGATGCATTATGGGAGGGGACATGAGGGTGTGGCTCATGTGGTTTTTCCATCAGATTATTCCAGCTATGTGAGCTTTGGCTTGCAGCACTAAAGTAAAAAATGTGACCATAAGGCACTTTTTTTGGCTGAAATAAGAGTTATTCCTAGCTTTGAGGAGGCCGGTTTGGGTTATGAGCATTACAATACTGTGATGTAAAAATGCTTAGATCTTGAGGCTGCCTTTTGTGTGTTGAGCTTGTTTCATTGATGGACATGCTGTAAAAAGAAAGTTCAGCCAAAACTTAAAAATCTGCCATCAATGACTCACCCTCATGGGGTTCCAAATATTCTTCTGCCCAACACAAGATATTCTGAACAATGCTCGACTGTTTTTGGAAATACTTTGAAAGTCAGAAGGGACAAAAACAGCATTAGACCTCATTGACATAGTAAAGTGTCCATCATATGCACACTTCAGAATCTTGCTGGAAGAAGTAGGTCATCCGGGTACTTTTGAGTACTGTGAATTCGGACATACTTTTGTCACATACTCTTTTTCACTTACTATATAGTAGGGAAGTACGCATTTTCGGATGAAGCCCACGTTTTTGATGCAAATGACAATTACTTGAACCAGATAGTTTGGGAATCAGTCAACACTGGTTCTGCTATATTTTTTTGTATTATATATTCACCTTAAATAAATAGAAGTAATTTGTTTAAAAACTGGACTATACTGGTCACTGTGTATGTTTTTGATTCACTGAAAAGCACTGTCTCAAGAGTCTGTTTCTGTTAGGTATTGTGTGAGTGTGAATTTCTATAATGTCTTGGGCTAAAATGCTCAGGTAATCTAAGTGATGTGTCCGTGTTGGGGAAGGTATTTCCCTAGAGACACCTGTTAGCTGACAGAGTAAATTGAATCAAAGGGAGAGAGAAAGAGGGAGAACTGTGGCTTTATAAATGTTATAAAAGCTCTTATCTCCTCCATGACCTGATTCCTGCTGAGACCAGCTCTTTAGTTTCTAGTATGGAGTACTCTGTTTCCCAGAATTCCCAGAGGACGGCGACCTGGGGCAAATCCACGCAAGCACTTTCAAGCACTACTGATCTGTAAAAAGAGATCTACCTCTTCCCTGTCCTGTCCATTTGCAGTCAGGGATACCGTCTATTTGTCACCGGTGAGATGGCTCTGGCCCGCTGCACACGCACTCAGATACAAAACCTGGTGGTGTACTTGCTGTCTGGAGGAAGAGAGATATGCGTCCACTGAAATTCTACTCACAGGCAACTGAATTCTCATTTGCAAGCAACTGAGCCATTTTCAAGCTTCAGATCTTCAGTGCACTGTAAAAAAAGAAAGGTCTTTAGTGGTTATTCGCTGTAAAAGGACCCTCTTCTTTTCAAGAGCTTTACAATATGAAAAGTAAAGCTCTTCTTTGAAGCACCATTTAGATTTTCTAAACAGAATTGAAAGTAATATATATTTTTTATATTAGGTTACAATTTTAATCATCAGTTACACTCTCGTGTCATCCCAAATCTATATTTCTGAGACCAAAAATGCCTAGTTCCCAACTTTATATTTAGGCGAAAAACAGTATGTGAACCAGAGCATGTGAGCGGAGTGGAGCGGGAGCGGGCGGATCTTGGACAGAGCGCAGAGCGGCATTTTTAAAAGGACGGAGCGTCGCCTTATTTCCCGCTCCAATTTTCGCTCCAATTTCGCTCCGCTCACACCACGAGTCTGAAGCATGCTCAGTCAAACCAGGATCCATCTGTCTTGCGTCATCAACAGTAGAATATTTTCAGTCAAAACTCGGCTCAATAATGGAGTTCAAAAAGTAGGCTACTTCAAAAGGGAAAATGAGAAGTCATACAGGTCAGGTGTACTACTAATATAACTAACTAACAATGATAATGTGGTACAAGAAAACGAATGTGGAGACATCATTTCAGTCAGCAATTATTCATTTTGGAATCTCAAAAGACACATCTCTCGAAAACATGAACGTGAGCTACGCGAACACGCCGGGAAGAAAACAAAAGGTTAGCAAATTGAATAAGGTAACTTGTAACAAAGTGTAAATTAAATATAGCGTAATATTCAAACAAATTCGTTTTTTCATTCAAGTAGACCTAATGGTTCGTTTTATTTAGCCGAATTTGTGTCTTCCGTAATAATATTTATATTATTAGGCCCATTTATTCGTTTAATTTTACAGCAGTTTGTGTGTATGGAAGCCAATTTAAATTTTAATCGTGCGCGTTGCGCAAAAGTTCACTTATCAAAATTCTGGCCTTATAGTTAATTTACTTTTAAAAAATGTATCATATTTTTGTTTATATAATTTTTATTTAGATTATTAGGCCCATTTATTCGTTTAATTTTACAGGACATTTTGTGTAGGCTATATTCCTTCTCACATAGGCCTGTAATTTGAAATAAAACATTTCTATTTGAAAAATGTTGTTGTTACTCATTAGTTCTTTAGGAGGTAAGGCTGTGGTCTAAGCTAAAAGTGATATACATATAGATTTTTTTCCTTTTTTGGAGCGAGCGGGGGGCGATTTGAGTGGAGCGCGAAGCAAACCGCGTCGAGCGCTGAGCGATAATGAGCGGAGCGGCCTGATGTAGCTTTGAGCGGGGGAGCGGAGGGGTGAACAGTTCCGTGAGCGATGAGCGGAGATTCTCACCGCTCCACTCCGCTCACATGCTCTGATGTGAACATGTGTCCGAATTCATGGTATAGGGGAAAAGTATGTAAAATTCACTAAGATGACTTCCACTGATATTGCAAAGTGTGTATCTGATGATGAGGTCATGTGTAACGCAGAGTCAGCGGAGTGAGAATCCATCTGCAGCTTTATTTTTGTCTGAGTCAAACAATACCGGGTCGAGACACAGCAGGGGCAATGGCGAAGGCAATACAGAATCGTAAACAGGGACAGGCTTAGGTCGAGGCAGGCAGCAAACATACACAGTTCAAAAGGACAGGCAAGAGGTCTGGGCAGGCGGCTGACAATCACAATCCAACAGACAGGCAATGATCGAGGCGGGCATCAGAGAATCAAACAACGGGAAACAGTCCAAGATCAAACACAGAATAACAGTCCACAGTAGAAACGCTCAGAATTGACAACCTTAGCAAATCAAGACTTCACAATGGTGGTGTGTGTGTGGTGTGCTTAAATGGTGTGTGTGTGATGAACTGCAGGTGTGTGCGCAATCAGTCCTAGGTCTGAGGGCCTATTAGAATTGTAGTATTCTGGTGAGAGCTCCCTCTGGTGATCCGGAGGAAGCGGAGAGGAAGGCTCACCTGTAACATCATGGAAGAGGAGTTGTGACTGGCAGTGAATCTGTAGGTCACATGACAATGACATCTTGTCCAATGTAGTACTTCTGGATTTTATTCATACTGCACACATTCATACTGTATAGAATGTATGTTTTTAACAGTCGACAATTAAGTTCTTCATCAAATGTAGTACTTAGTATGTGACTTTGGAGACAAATTATTACTTTGTTTTTCTGTGAAACACAAACACCGATGTTTTGATCAGTTCAAACTGCTCTTTTCCAACAACAAAAGCTGTAGCTCTCAACTCTTGTGACACCAAATATAGCTATTCATTTCCGAATTTCTTGTAACCTCAGCATGTAGAAATGCAATATCTCTCATAACATCCAGTTGGAATATGTAGAAACGCAAATGATTGAAAATGAAAATGAAATGAAATTAAACGTTTTGGGTTGGGAAATAATCCTTACAAATCTGCTAAGACATAATATAAGTTTATAAACGTTTTTCGTTGGCATCAGACTGTAAAAAAAATTGAGGAACCTATTTGTAAGAATTTACAGTATGTGCATGGGTGTTTTAAGGAAGGAGTTTTGAGGTAACCTTTGTTAAGAATGTTAGGAAGCACTTCTGTTTTTTCCCCTCCCAGTTACAAAGCAATTACCCTCATACTGCCACAATGCTCAGGTCATGGTCCTCCAATGGCCTCATAATTGGTTGACTCTGGCACATTGACCCAGGCCCATTAGAAGAGACACCTTGTGTTCAGGTCAAGTATGATAGACAGCTACATTTGTTGTCCCTGTCACTATTTCCAGCAGTTAGCCCTTGGGCAGCCTTGAAGTTGTCATGCTAATTGTTTTGGGTCAAGAGCAGACTGCACATCTTGTGACTTGGTTTACAGGTATGTCAATGGATTCCAACCCATTTATGCACAGGAAGAGAGCAGGCAGAATTAGTTTTGAGCCAAGTAGAAGTGAGAAACCCCACAGTAGCTAGCAGGTATGCAACGTGCTGAAACATTTTTTCCCATTTGAGGCTGTTTACTCCCCCTTTCTCAAAGTGATTGAGCGTCAACATTTCTAAATCACCTGAGTCTCAAATACCTGATTACGGTGGAGCTGTTTTCTGGGTCGGGTGCAGCCAGCTGACCCTCCAGGGCATCATCCCTCCCAGGGGTGTCAACATTGATCCAGGCTTAATCCAACAACCTGGTGCCCACATCTCAGGGGGTCCAGAGAAGCCCCAGACTGAACCTTATTACCACATCTGTCTTCAGTAGAGGAGGACAGCACACTGAGCATGGAGCAAGCCAGAGGGCAGACTGTTCACCAGATGACCAGACGGTTACTGCTGGGAAGAGTAATGTTGGGGATGGGCTTGTTTTTGACCCTTGTCTCTAAAATTAATGGCATTATAAATTATGAATACTTAATCTCAGCATTGTTAAATGAATATTACCATCAAATTTGTATTAGGTAAGAAATGTTGTATTTTCTATTTGTATATATACAGTGTATATATTGTTTATAAAGGATAAGTAATATAGACTGGGTAAACCCAGCCTGATCTGCCGGCAATTTGATTTCACCCTGCAGCTCAGGCTGGAAACTTGTACATTTGTCTGCTTCCTTTACAAATTTGTGGGAACCAATCACAAACTGGCTTATCCACCTGGCGCGCTATTGGTGGGTTTAATCCAATCCAATTCCAGAGCCGTTACGGCTCTGTCCAATTCCTTTTAACCTCTCGACGATGCTCAATGGATTCTTTTTAGCAAACAAATCACTCGAGTGGGTGTAAATACCACTAACTTTCATGTTTTTTTTTTGCACAACCTGCAAAAATCGCTTGATTCCATTGCTGCTTCTGCAAACCGCTGATCAACACGTTTGGTTACACATTTCCTGCCTGGAGTTTACGTGTCACTCTGCAAAGTATGTCACCTGGATCTTTGGTCTAATTGGTTGAAGGACTATCCAATTGCGTACAGAGTCATTTTAAGTATGCCCGTTGATCACACCTCTTGTGCAGTAGAAAATACATAGCAGACTCCCCAGACCAATGTTCAATCTTAAAAGATTGAGCTTGGTCTGGTGATAGCCAGACTATAAGTAATATAAATACATACATAACATCTATCTATAAAATTGTAAAATTATGATTATATATTTTAAAGATATGATTTTGAGACCATTTGTATAAATACTTGTATTGAAAATTCTTAAAACATAACACAATACAGCAAAATACAAATTTTCTTGCATTATAAATTATTTTTAAAATTATCTTAATTCATGTTTTTTCTGCAAATATTGTTTACAAAAATACTTTTTAATGCCTTAAACTATCACAAAATTAATTTCATTAAATTTTTAATTGATTGATAGCTCTACTTAAAATACATCACAGTATGTTGATAAAAAAGTAATACTGTACATTTTCTATTTATCATGAGCTAGAGTGACATTTGACTGCTGTCGTCTTTAGCGGACTGAGAATAATACATTTGAATTCAGCTTTTATTATACAATTTTTTGCTTGAATTGACAATATTGATGTATTTCCATTCAGTTCCTCTGAGAATGGTCTTTCACAGAGCTGTTGTTGAATCCTCTATTATTTTGTATTATCAGTATGAGAGAAAGAGCCTTGAATTTGATAGTTTGCAAGGTCTTTTGCCTGCTCTTCTACAGTCAAGAGCCAGTGACACGTGAGTGACACGCAGTCTTCTGTTTGTTCCTGTAGAGCAGATGTGTGTCAACTATGGGTGCAGGGGGCATACATACTCTGACTGAAGACAGTAAAAAAGAGCATAGTGAAAGGTAGAAAGTGAGAGAAAGAAAATAATTAGGAATTTCACTCCAAAATCAAAGTATGTTAATATATATTTTTTTAACAAAAAATGAAATGTATAAATGAATGCGGTAATAATAATTAAAAAAAGCATTTCTAGTTCAGTCTTGAAACTCTTATGTGGTGCAGGCTGATTGGTCCAATCACATCGGCATGGCACAAGCTGATTGGCCTCTGGTGATCCTGCAGCCAATGGAATTGCTTGCTCAACATTTAAATAGTCTGGTTAAGTGTTTGCTGTTGGCTAGAGTTTCTCTGAAACCCTCCACCTTCCCCAGCTCCACCTGCCAAAATCTGCTATATAATTTGTCTATTTAGCCAGCAGCAGCATATCTTACATACTCACAATAGTGTGTCTGTGTCTAATGGCAGTTGCACGTCCATACTTGGAAAATACATTGAAGGTGCGATAAGTGATTTCTGAGAAACAATGTTGATATTTGACATCGACCCAAACAAACACACCACTACCTTTATTGCTCCAGTGTTAATTTCGTTAACGAAAACTATGACGAAAAATGTTCGTTGACGACCTTTTTTTCACTGACTGAGACAAGACGATGAGAGACGACACCCACGTCATTAAACGATAACTGTGACTATATCAACACATACAATATCGTTGACGAAAAAAGACTAGACTGAAAGGTTTAAAAAATTGTTTTTTTTTACTTGACCAAAACCACTTGTTTGTGTCAAATAAAGGAGACGACAACACATTGACTCTTTTTACGAGCGTTCAGGCTTACGGTTGCCAGATTTCAATAATTTAACCTCCCAGTCAGAGCTTTTCTGTTAAAAGAACACGTTTTCTACCAATCTGGCAGTATCTGGGCTTTGAACGAATCTGTGGCTTTGAACGAATCGTGAGATTCAATGACCCCTGACCCGTTCATAAATATAGCAACTTGCTTCGTTACTGAATGAATGAATGACTCCATGACTCACTCATAAAGACAAACCCTGCGTCCCAATGTGCATACTGTTCGCCCTATCTGCCCTAAATAGTATTGACAATTACTAATGTCACATACTATTTAGGCGATTTTAATTTAATATTTAAAAGTATCACTCCGTTTTTACCATCATTGCATATTTATTGAACATTGTTTAATTTAAAGCATTATTTATTTTATAAAGGTACTTATAAAGGTAAAAAATGAACTGGAAAAATAGATTAAAGGGGGCAAATATTGTCCCTTAATGGAAAAGGTGTGACTGACTGCAGTCTAAGTGGAAGAGAAGGGGTACGGCACTCTAAAAACCACTGAACTAAGGAAAAGGGGTATGTAGAATTGCACAAGTGCTACTGCTAAAGAGTGCAATGTCAATACAGCCTGTTACCTTAATTTAAATTTCTCATAAGCTTAATTGAATTGGCCTAGACAGAAAAATTATGATGAATTTTTTTGTCTAAAGACAACATAAAAATTTATATCGGTAACTGCAGTTTGACTAAAATTTGACAAAAAATGCAATGACTTTTCGTCAACTAAAACTATGAAAGACAAAATGACTAAAATGTGACTAAGACCAATAAGCATTTTCGTCTGAAGATGAAGACTAAGACTAAATCAAAAAGGGCTGCCAAAATTAACACTGTATTGCTCCAACCCCAAAATGCACGAACACGCACTACGCAATGAAAAATAAACCAAAGATGACGAATGAACAGACCTTGCAGTCTGTTTTCAGACCTTCCCGCTTAGGTCTCTTCACCGCTGGAAAGCTTTTCTAATATCAACACGAGTCCTAAAGCTCTTGCCTGATCATAACCCTTATTTTTCCAGTGATATTCCTCTGACCTTTTCTCTTTTGTAATGTCTCTCAGCCATCTCTCCTTCTA